>NC_045605.1:44367048-44667960 GCF_009762305.2 Zalophus californianus
AGGGAGACAAATGACGTGAGTCTCATGATTGTCCTAGTGCTCTGCTCAGAGGCATGTTCTTGTTGTTAGCACTTGGAGTTAGAGCCAAGAAGAGCACAGGTATCTTGCTGAGGTAGAGGAACAGAGATCAGTTTGGAGATACTGTGGGAGACTGGAATTCACAGGCAGGGTATTAGAAAGGAGACAACTGTGCAGAAAAAGAGAGCTCTAGATGATTTCATAAGACTCCCATTTAATCTTTGGCTGGATACCAAGCTATGTAGCACTGGGTGAGACTCTGAAAGGCCAAGCAGAAAACAATTACCATGCAGCTGAGAAGTCAATGGAGATTTCAAAGTTTAAGTTCCAACCATGAAAAGTAATAAAACCTTGTTGAATACCTCAGGTAACTGGCACTTTAGAAAGGCCATATCTCAAGATTAGAGTGCTTTTAGCCTAATCCTAACAAACCTTACAGACAAGTCTCAGATGGTCAAGCTGATAAGTAAATTAACAGCCTGCAAATAAAGAACTTAACTCTCTTTAAACAAGACAAAATATGGCACATACAACATCTAGAATTGAATAAAACATCATGAGACATGCAAAGAAACAGAACAATGTGATTCATAATCAGGAGAAAAATCAATTATATAAGGAGATACAGAAATGACAAAGATGATAGAATTAGCTGACCAGGACATAAAACAGCTACTATAAATATATTCAAGGACTTCAAGAAACACATGAGCATAAGGAGGAAACAGACAAAGGATTTGACTAAAAAAATGGAAACTATAAATTTTTTTAATTGAAAAACATAATATCTGAAAAAATTCATCAGATGGCTGATCGGTAAATTATAAACTGCAGAAAAAATATATCAGTGACACTGAATACAGGAAAATAGAAACTGTTCAAACTGAGATAGGGAGGGAAAAAAAGAGAATCTCAGTGATGGAAAGAAATAATGGTTGATTTTTTTTCAGTTTCCATGAAAAATAAAAACTCATGGTTCCAAGCTCTAACAAGCCCCAAGCAGTATAACCAAGAAAACCACAACAATATACATCATAATCAAAATGTTACAAACCAATAATAAAAAGTCTTAAAAGTAATAAGCAAGATGAAAGGAAATAATAAAGATGACAATAAAAACCCTTAAAAGAAAACCAAAAATTAACACAGCCCAAGTTGGTTCTTTGAAAATGTAAATGAAATAAACTCTTAGAGAAATTAAGAAAGAAAAGACAAAATGTATTACCAATATAAGGAATGGACAAAAGCACATCATGTATGCGGTACAGACGTTAAAAGGAATGTAACAGAAATCAGAAAAACTTAATGCCAGTAAATTTGATAACTTGGATTAGTTGATGAAATGGATAAAGTTCTTGCAAAAACATAATCTATCAGGGGCACCTGAGTGGCTCAGTTGGCTAAGCGTCTGCCTTCAGCTCAGGTCATGATCTCAGGGTCCTGGAATCAAGGCCTAGGTCAGGCTCCTTGCTCAGTGGGGAGCCTGTTACTCCCTTTCCTTCTGCCCCACTGCTCATGCTCTCTCTCTGTGTCTCAAATAAATAAATAAAATCTTTAAAAAAAACCTATCTATGGAAAGAGCCCAGATGTCCATCGACAGATGAATATATACACATATATATATAATATGTATATATATTTTTATATATTTATATTTATATATTTATATCATATATTATATTATATATAAATATATATGTGTTTTTATATTTTTATATATTTTTCATTCCATTATATACATATAATGGAATATTATGTAACCACCAAAAAATGAAATCTTGCCATTTGCAATGACATGGATGGAACTAGAGGGTATTATGCTAAGCAAAATAAGTCAATCAGAGAAAGACAATTATCATATGATCTCACTGACATGTGGAATTTGAGAAACAAGGCAGAGGATCATAGGGGAAGGGAGGGAAAAATGAAACAAGATGAAACCAGAGAAGGAGACAAACCATAAGAGACTCAATCTCAGGAAAAAAAATAAGGGTTGCTGGAACAGAGAGGGTGGGAGGGATAGGATGGCTGGGTGATGGACATTGGGGAGGGTATGTGTTGTGTTGAGCACTGTGCATTGTGTAAGACTGATGAATCACAGACCTGTATTGTGTAAGACTGATGAATCACAGACTGCAACATATAATACATTATATGTCAATAATTAAAAAAAACATAACCTATCAAAGTTTACCCCAAAAGAAAGAAAATCTGAATAACATTTATCTACTAAAGAAATTAAATTTATAGTTATACGTAAATTTCCCACAAAGAAAGTTATAGGCCCAAATGTATTCTCTGGTAAATTCTAACAAAGAAAAGGGTAATCTTACACAAAATCTTTCAAAAAGAGGCTTCATTGTCCGAGACCAAAATCAAATAAAGAATTTATAGGCAAAACCTAGCAAAGACCAATATCCTCAAGAATATAGGTTTAAAAATCCTTTATGAAACATGAATAAATCAAATGCAGACACATATAAAAAGATAATACATCAAGAACAGCTTAAATTTTTCCCAGGATTGCAAGTTTGATTTACATTAAAAAAAATACTGTATAATTCAACCTATCAGAATGAAAGGGAAAAAATCATATAGCCATTTCCAAATAAAAATTTAAAAATTTTAAAAGGCAAAATTCCATATTCATTTATGAAAAAAACTCTCAGTACACTGGAGTAAAACTAAGTTTTCTAAAGCTAATAAAGAACATCTGTAAAAAACCCACAGTTAGCATCGTTTTTTTTTTTTAAGGTCTTACTTAAATTCCAGTTAGTTAACACACAATGTAATACTAGTTTCAGGTGTACAACATAGTGATTCAACACTTCTATATAATACCTGGTGCTCATCACAAGTGCACTCCTTAATCCCCATCACCTATTTAACCCATCTCCCCACCCACCTCCCTCCTGGTAACCATCAGCTTGTTCTCTATAGTTAAGAGTCTGTTTCTTTGTTGGCCTCACTTTCTTTTTTCCCTTTGCTCAATTGTTTTGTTTTTTAAATTTCACATATGAGTAAAATCATATGGTATTTATCTTTCTCCTTCTGACTTATTTAACTTAGCATTATACTCTCTACCTCCATAAGAATCACTGCAAATGTCAAGATTCCATTATTTTTTATGCCTCAGTAATATTCCATTGTATATATTATACCACTTCTTTATCCATTCATCAGTCAATGGACACTTTGGCTGTTTCTATAATTTGGCTATTGTAGATAATGCTGCTATGAACAACAAGGTGAATGTATCCCTTTAAATTAGTATTTTTGTATTTTTTGGACTTAGCATCCTTCTTTTTTTAAAAAATTTTATTTATTTATTTGACAGAGAGAATGAGAGAGCACAAGCAGGGGGAGCAGCAGAGGGAGAGGGAAAAGCAGGCTCCCCGCTGAGCAGGCAGCCTGATGCGGGGCTCAATCCCAGGACCCTGAGATCAATGACATGAGCTGAAGGCAGATGCTTAACCGTCTGAGCCACCCAAGTGCCCTGGAGTTAGCATCATTCATTTTTTTTTAATTTAATTTTATTGTTATGTTAGTCACCATACAATCATTATGTTATCATTATGTTAGTCACCATACATCATTAGTTTTTGATGTAGTGATCCATGATTCATCATTTTCGTATAACACTCAGTGCTCCATGCAGTACGTGCCCTCCTTAATACCCATCACTGGACTAGCCCATCCCCCCACTCCCTTCCCTTCTAAAGCCCTCAGCTTGTTTCTCAGAATCCATAGTCTCTCATGGTCCATCTCTCCCTCCGATTCCACCCCCTTTATTTTTCCCTTCCATCTCCTAATGTCCTCCATGCTTTTCCTTATGTTCCACAAATAAGTGAAACCATATGATAATTGACTTTCTCTGCTTGACTTATTTCACTTAGCATAATTTCCTCCAGTCCCATCCATGTTGATGTAAAAGTTGGGTATTCATCTGTTCTGAGGCTGAGTAATATTCCATTGTATGAATGAACCACATCTTTTTTATCCATTCATCTGTTGAAGGACATCTCTGCTCTTTCCACAGTTTGGCTATTGTGGACATTGCTGCTATAAACATTGGGGTGCATATGGGCCTTCTTTTCACTACATCTCTGTGTCTTTGGGGTAAATACCCAGGAGTGCAATTGCTGGGTCATAGGGTAGCTCTATTTTTAATTTTCTGAGACACCTTCACACTGTTTTCCAAAGTGACTATACCAACTTGCATTCCCAACAGTGTAAGAGGGTTCCCCTTTCTCCACAACCTCTCCAAAATTTGTTGTTTCTTTCCCTGTCCATTTTTGCCATTCTAACTGGTGTAAGGTGGTATCTCCGTGTGGTTTTGATTTGAATTTCCCTGATGGATAATGATGAACAGTTTTCATGTGTCTGTTAGCCATTTGTATGTCTTCTTTGGGGAAGTGTCTGTTCATGTCTTCTGCCCATTTTTTGACTTGATTATTTGTTTTTTGGGTATTGAGTTTAAGAAGTTCTTTATAGATCATGGATACCAGCCCTTTGTCTGTAGTGTCATTTGCAAATATCTTCTCCCATTCTGTGGGTTGCTACTTTGTTAGCATCATTCTTAATAATGAAAGAGTGAATGCTTTGCTATTAAGACTGGGAATAAAGCAAGGATGTCTGTTCTCACCATGTTTATCCAAAATGGTATTAGAGATTCTGACTAAGGCAATTAGTCAAGAAAAAGAAATAAAGACAGAATATTTGAAAAGAAGAGTAAAATCATCTTTATTCACAGACTACATCTTACTTATGTAGAATATCCTAAGGGATCTAATGAAAACAAGTCCCTATCAGAACTACTAAATTATTAATTATTAAATTGTATTTAAATTATTAAAGGATGTTTAGAATGACAAAGTAAATTATAATTAATTATTAAGTGTATTTAGAATTACTAAAGTGTAATTAGGAAGGTCAAAGAATGTAAAATTAATAAAATTTTGTATATGTACAGAGATGATTATATATACAGTGATAAACAAATTACATTATTCATATATCTTCTCCCATGGTCCAGCCTTTTCACTTTCCTTTGTTGATGGCTTTGTTGGGCTCTCTCTTTCCTTTCATGAGATTTCTCATATGCCTGGAGGTAAAAAAGGAAAAATCAGCAAAACACAGTAACTTATTCAAAGTAGTAAGTGATTCTAGAAACTACATAAGCCAAATTCTATAATATTAATATGGTTTTAGTCAAACCATGATTTGATGGACTTTCATGCTCAGTTATGATTATTAATGTCCCAAAGTCCTTTTTATAATAGAATGGTACTTTCAAGATTCTTAGAGTACAGTTCAGGTAATTACCTTATTGTGGTATGATTTACTGTTTAAGTTGAATATGTGGAAACTGTTCCTTAGAATCCCTGATCTTATGTGTCTATTGATTAACTTCATTGCAAGTCAGTCTTTCTGTTGTTCTGTTGGAGATGGGGGGAGGGGGATGAATGCTTTAGCAGCCTTGGGAAATACGCTCCTGTGCGCTTACAGGATGATGTTTATCAAGTTGATAAAACTTGAATGAGGCTAGCGAAAGGATAACAGTCTTTAGCGAAAAGATTTTACACTTTCCTTACAGGATGTTGAGCTCCAAATTCTCCAAAACAATCTGGAAAAGGAAATGAGAGCCTCATGAATTTTTGTGGAGTCTGGGAACAAAATAGGCTTGACATTTTCAGCGTTTAATTGAGACCATATCCCTCCCCCTCACCTGTGCCTTTCATCTACATTTAAGAGACATTCCTTTCCAGATCATCAGAGTGTCAGAAACTCATAGCATCTTATACGTAGAAAAAATCTTAGGGACCACCCCTCCATCTCCATACCTAGTACAGTAAACCCTGCCACTATGTTCATGAGTATCCATTCCACTTTATTTGAATATCCACACAATAGGCACTTTATTCTTTCCTCATTCATTATTAAAGGGTCTAATTATTATTGCCTCCATATAAATGTCTAGTACCATTGAATGTGCATTGATAACCTAATTCCTGTCTAAGTGTTAGTGACAGTGGCATCATTCCAGAGAGTATTTTCATTTAAAAAAAAGCTTCCAGAACACAATATACTTTAACATAGCAAAAAATATAAAAGAGTAATAGCAGGCATCAATAGGGATTATATTAGGGTCCTACTGCCTCTGGAGCCTCTCAGTTCTTACTATGTAAATAACTCCTAGTCTGTCTTGTGGCCAATCTTTGACACCTTCTCCTGCCACCCTGTTTTAGTTACACTCTCACCATGGTGGAATGTAGTAACAGAAATTATTACCATAATTATTACAGTAAGGGCCCCTTAAGAACCTAGAAATGTAATTGGGAACTAGTGAGAAACTAACATTCCCCATCCCACTAAATTCTTAAAAAATGGCAGCAAGGCAAAAAAGTATGCCTTGTTAGAAGCCTTGAAATAATGAATGCTGAAAAATATGCATAGCAGTGTACTCATTGATTTAGTCCTTCAACAAATGTTTATTAAGCACTTAATATGTGCCACATGTTAAGCATGGTGCTGAGGATATAATGATGAGCAAAACCAGTCATGCTTCTGTGGTTGTAGAGTACAAGTCTAGAAGGGAGACCAGATACTCATTTTAAAAATTAGAAGCAAATGTGAAATTATACCTGAGTTTTGTAGTCTCAAAAAGTGATTTTTGCATGTTGAGGTGATTCAGGGAAAGTGACTCCGAGGATTTGCTTGGTCTGAGATCTGAAGAAGAATAAAAGCATATTAGGAAAAAAGTGGAAAGCAGGGGTATGGGAAAGCTTTTCCCTCCATAAAGGTAGCAGCATGTTCAAAGGTCTCATGTTTGTTTGGAACATGGCACATTTGGGAAATGAAAGAGTAGTGCATTTGAAGAACAGAAATTGAGTAGGTCATAGTGCCTGATGAGGCCTTTCCTTGGTGAAAGTCAGATGTTCATTTCATCTTGACCCAATTTTTACTGTCTCTATTGAGTTGGTAGTTCTTGGAGGTTATTCATCTATCCAATTGAATAGTTGGGACCTCTCTCTCTCTCTCTCACCTCTGAGAACCATAACATAAGTTCATAGACAAAAAATTAGAGATCATTCTATCCTGAGATAGAAAATAGATATTTCTAGTTCCAGTCTTTATAGATTCATGGTGACTGCCTGTAATCACATTATGACAGGGATTCTGAGTCATGTCTTGGTCAAGTCTCTTCTTCCTCTTCTCCTGTGCTCAGTCTCTAACTCAGTTCTAGTGTTTGGCTACTTACTTTCCTCCTTTGTCTTGAAAACCAAGAAAAGCTCTGTTCTTCTGATGCTGAAAAGTACTTTGAGATACACTTTCCCCTTGTACACTAACAGTGGAAGAGTCCATTCATGGCATTTACCCTGGCAGGTGGTTCTGCCTGGAGTGAATTCTAGAGCTATTTCTTCTCTTTCAGCTTTTATTTTATTTTTAAGATTTATTTATTTTGAGAGAGTGAGAATGAGAGAGAGAGAGTACATGAGAGGGGGTAGGGTTAGAGAAAGAAGCAGGCTCCTCACTGAGCAGGGAGCCCGATGTGGGACTCGATCCCCAGACTCCAGGATCATGACCTGAGCCGAAGGCAGTCGCTTAACCAACTGAGACACCCAGACACCCTCTTCTCTTTCAGCTTTTTAAAAACAATTTCATATGGACTGGTGCTTTGCAAATCCATGCACAATTTAGGCAAATGTGTACACTTGCTTTAGAAATTTGAAAGGAAACCCTTCCATTTATCAACATTTCTGCTGCTTTTCAGTTTCTTTAAAAGAGAACAACAACAACAAACCTACAGAAGAAATTAAAAACAACTATCTTGACACTATTCAATATTAACTTCAAGAACTTCAGGTTTTTAAGTTCTGGGAAATCTGGTCACAGAACTTCATTTCACATACTGCATGCTACCCAAGAAAATGAAATATTTAGAAGGTGGAGATTGCTGGAGGCATGAAAAATACCATTGTTTGCAAAAACTTATAATAGTAAAATATTTACAGTCTTCCCAAATGGAATATTAATAAAAGTATCAGATCTGAAGTCATATTGGCTATTCCATGATTTTTGACATATGGGAGAAGTTACCAAGAATGATGCCAATTTTTATTTATGGTTTATGTTAGTCTTTGGGCAAGTTTGAAGAATTATTTTAAATGCGTATTGGCATATGTTCATTCTATTTACTTTAAATGTATTGAACTTCCTAACTGATGAAAAAAATTTACGCTTCTAAGCTATAGAGTAACTCAGATGTCTGTACTTAAAGGGCAAAAGGAAGATCAGTAAGATCAGCTTCAAATAAAAGATATTATGGAGTCTTTCCACAAGCATGTAAACTATGAATGAATCACTCTAGTGCCTGATACAAAGTAAGATAAAGCCAACCTGGTTGCACAGCAGAGGAATATGCTAGCGCTGTTGAGTGCCTAATATGTGTCTATTTGCTGCATACTCTGTACATACTAGGCTCTTTAATATTCACAAAGAAACTTCACAAGGAATGCCAGCCTGGATTACAAAGGAGGAAATTGAAACCCAATAGGATAAATCACTTGCACAACATGAACATCGGAGATTTGAACCCATGTCTGTCTGACTTAGAGATGCCTTCTCTGTTTTCCACAGCCTGGAAGTATTGATTGAAAGGACAACTAATTCTCTGTACTTTTTCTATTTCCTAGCTCAACACCCACAGGAGACATTTGCTTTGGAAATTTTTCAGCAACTGTGTTTTGAGATTAATGGAGACTTGGAGTCTTCAACTCTTCTGTCATAACTCTCAGCAGAGAGCAATATGTTTGATGTAATGTATTTGCACCCAATTTGAAATGGTTTTCTTTCTTCTAGATGTGTTGACCCAGATTCCAGCAAACAGTCTCTCTTGATTTCAAATCAGATATTACCACTTCATAATGTATCACTTTTGGTACAGACATCTTGTTGTCTAGAGTATGAGAGACTCTTACAAAAAGTGTCTGGAGGAGGATCTCTGCATGGTCTCCTTCTAAATGTCTGGGTGGAAATGGAAGGTCAGAGAGCTTGTGACTCAGCAGTGGTCACACTGCTGGTGAGTGGCTGAACCAGGATTTTAATTGAGATCTGTCTGACTTTAATCTCTTATTCCCTTTTACCAATTCCTAATGAATAGGGTTCAATCTTACACTTTGCTATATTTTTCTAAGTATTTGGTACAGACTTGATTACATGACATCTATCTAAATAAATAACATTTGGGGGGGGCACCTGGGTGGCTCACTTTGTTGGACATCTGACTTCAGGTCATGATCTCAGGGTCCTGGAATTGAGCCCTGCCTTAGGCTTGCCGCTCAGCACAGAGTCTGCTTGTCCCTCTCCCTCTGCCCCTCCCCTGCTCTCTCTCTCTCTCAAATAAATAAATAAAATCTTTAAAAAAATAAAGTAAAATAGCTCCAGTCACTGAGCTGCAGCCAAGGACTCAGCAGCCTCCCCTTCGAGCCCCTTTGCTTCCCAACAATCCACCCCCCCCACTTCCTGCCTTCTCCCACCTCTGCCTTCTGTAGGCCATTTCCATGGAGGAAAAGGAATCCTATCCTATCCTATGTCCATTATCCAGAATCTCCACTCTTTTGACCCCTTTGCTGATGCAAGTAAGGATGATGATCTGCTTCCTCCTGGCACTGAGGATTATATCCATATAAGAATTCAACAGAGAAATGACAGGAAGACACTTACTACTGTCCAAGGGGTTGCTTGGTTATGATAAAAAGAAAATGGTGAAGGTGTTTAAGAAAAAATTTTCTTGCAATGATACTGTAATTGAGCATCCAGAATATGGAGAAGTAATTCAGCTACAGGGTGACCAGCACAAGAACATATGCCAGTTCCTCATATGCCAGTTCCACTGGACTGGCTAAGGACAACCAGCTGAAGGTTCATGGGTTTTAAGTGCTTTTGGCTCACTGAAGCTTAACTGAGGGTTTCCTTGCAATGAGTAGAATTTCCCTTCTGTCCCTTGTCACAAGTTTAAAAACCTCACAGCTTGTATAATGTAACCATTTGGGGTCTGCTTTTAACTTGGACTAGTGTAACTCCTTCATGCAACAAACTGAAAAGAACCATAAAAAATTAAAAATAAAAATAAAAACAAAATTTTTAAAAGGTATCTGAATTATTAACCGACTTTCAAAATAATAAGCAGGCTTAAATCATTTAGAAGGAATGGGGGAAGAAAATAACAAGTACAAAGACACAAATAGGTATGAGGGAATAGTGTACAAGAAATGTTCCTTTTGAAGACTTCATTCGTACCTTAATTTATAGCATTCATCATAATCTGCTCTACATTTATAATAAGTATGTCTTCTCAACTAGGTTGTCAGCATGCTCCATGTTTCATTTCTCCATAGCTCAAGTGGCCAACACAAAGTAGGCTTTCTCACTGTGCTCGCTGCATGTGTTAGAATTATAAATGTATGCCAAAGCAGGGCAGTGAACACTATCCTCTCCTAAAGCTGGGTGGTATGGCGGGAGTATGAACTTTGGAGTTCAGGAGATTCTCCATTATCTAGCTGTGTGCCTTAATTGCTCATCTGTGAAATGGAGCTAATAATACTTTGCTTGCTGAGAGGTTGAGAGAACTAAATGAAAAACTTAGCTAGGTTGCCCATCATAAACTTGAATGAAACAAATTTCAGGGGTCCATGCCATGCCCTCTTTTCTTGCCCCTCAAAACAAAGGCTTAAGGAGTCTGGCTTTCCCTAAGCCAAATTGTCCTCTCTCAGCACCCCATGCAGGGACTGCAAGCCTATTCCCTATAATTATTTTTCATCTCCCAATTGTGTACCACATTTGACTCCAAGAATAGAGCTATTTTAAAGTATTTATCCCCTACCCCTGCCCCATCATCTGTGCTGTGTTTGACTTTCATCTAATATGGACAGGGATGTTTCATGCCTTCAACTTAGCTACTATTCTCTTAAGTAAAACAAGCTTTTTTTTCCAGGTCCCCCACTAGAGCAATTCACCCCCAACTCATACCTGGGGGTTCTTTTATTGTTCTCTTTAAATAAACTCATTCTGTTCTCCAAGCAGCTTCTTCTTCTCCTTCTCCTCCTTCTCCTTCTCCTCCTCCTCTTTCTCTTCCTCCTCCTCCTCCTCCTCCCCCTCCTCCTCCTCCTCCCCCTCCTCCTCCTCCTCCTTCTCCTTCTTTTTTCTCCTTCTCCTTCTTCTTCTTCTTCCTTCTTCTTCCTTTTTCTCCTTCTTCTCCTTCTTCTTCTTCTTTCTTCTTCTTCTTTCTTCTTCTCCTCCTTCTTAGTTAGTCACCGTACAGTACATCATTAGTTTTTGATGTAGTGTTCCATGATTCATTGTTTGCATATAACACCCAGTGCTCCATGCAGTATATGCCCTCCTTAATACCCATCATGAAGCAACCATTTCTTTTGAACTCTGTCAACCCCACAAAATGGGGCCAGAGGGTGCTGGCAAAACAGCACATTTCTTTTGCAGAAATTGAAATGACTTAATACATTGATAACCGGTGGCTGCTCCAGGAGGCTCATTTATAATCAGAGCTACATAATCTTTCTTCTTTGCAAAAAAAAGGAAAGTCAATATATTTATGGTTCTAGCTCTTTCATAATACTAAACATTTTATCTATATTACCTTCTCAAATGCTATGGTGAGTAACAAATACATATTACAAATGTAATATATGCATGTATGTATGTACACATACATATGTATATATATGTGTGTATATATATTATATCTATTCACCTACGAAAAAATAAAAATTTCATATATAAGTCATCCTGCATGTTTCACACACAACAGTAGACATACTTGATGTTATTTTAACATTGTTTCCACAAATTTGAATATGAAGTGAATATGATTAATGCCAGGCAAGACAATAAAGTACCAAGGGCATTTCTTTAACCAACACAACAGAATTTATGTGTTCACATGATTGTGGTACATCTATCTTAAAGTGATCCTTTTAAGAGGCAGCACATTTGATGCAGTATTTTCATCCTTCATCAGTAATATGTTGGATCAATTTTTAAGGAATCTATCACATTTAAGATAATACATTATTAAGGTAATTATTATCATTATCATTAAAATAGCTGGCACAGTAAATACATGTTGGTTTTGGCTGTCTATCAAAACTCCTTTACTCTGGGAATAGCATGTCCTTTTTCTGCAAAACTTTTTCTTCTTCCCTCGCACCCTACCCCTCCACCACTTACTGGCCCTCTTGTTAGTAGTGAGGTTATCTTTTTATCAACACTGTGCCTCCCAAACACAGTTGACTGGTCCAGCAGAGGGCTCCTGACCTTATCTAGGCCAATCAAACCCCTTCCTAGCATATTTTTTAACAAGAACTGGTAAAAGGACCAAGTCACCTTTAGTAACTAAAACTCTAAGAATGATAAGATTTGATAGCTGGTACTGTGATATTTCCTGACTTATGAAAGAATTGGTCTTCAGTAAGAGAAAAACAGAGTGAAGCACTGAGGAAAGATGAAAAGTGCACTAGCACCTAAGAGCTAGCTACATCTCTGCCACTAATACCGCCATCAAGATCACAGAAACAACAGGTTATATATGGAGCATCCATGGAGCAGTATACTAAATGTTTTATGCTCATTATCTCATAATGCAAGTTTATAAATCTTGTACCATGGTTTTTAACTTCAATAAGCTTATAGTCTGCCATGATTATTGAATATGCAAACAGATAATTTCAATAATATCAACAGGGTCTATTAGAGTTATGTAATACTGAGCAAAAGTGAGAAATATTGGGCCAACTTAGTGGAGACAATGATCAGGATCTTCTTGTAGAAAATGTCATCCAAATACAAAACCCAGTTCAGTTCACTCACCATTGCAAGAACAATCCAATCACATAAGCTCATTGATTAGTTAGCAAGTGGGTTAAGGAGCAACCATGTTGAGTGATATTCATTCTTCCTCTATGCCCATGATAAATATGGCATAAAAATAATTGGAATCAAGTCGGGGATTATAAATCTATATATTTTCCTTGATACCAAAGCACCAGACTCTGAATCTCCTCCTTTTGTCTGCATTCTTGGGGATGTTTGTTAGATGTCTGGTGCCTTGGCAATGATGAAAAGTAAGAAGAGAATGGAATAAGGTGAAATGTAGATGTTCTAAGGCTACCCCAAGCCAAGAACTTCCCTTACTAATACTCCTAGCAGTCCTGTGTAATGATTTTTTTTAAGGAAGTAAAAATTTAGTGTTTTTACCCCTTCATGTTAGATATACAGTAAATTAACACAGTCTAGATGAGAGAGAGAGCAGGGTAGGGCTGGTTTCATAACCATGTGGTTTCTGCAAATGGGCAGAAAGGGCCTCTCTCTTGGTTTAATATTCTGTTGTTGTTGTCTTGACATTATTACTAATTTTTTAACAAGAGGCCCCATGTTTTCATTTTGCACTGGACTAGTCCTAGAATGCATATACTAATACAATACCTGGCACACAATAACTATTTAATAAATGAATAAATTCATGAATGAATAAAACTTTTTCCTGAAAAATAAGTTGGAAGTTTCCCAGTAAGAAAAGAACATGGCCAGTAGAAAAAAAAAAATTTTTTTGTGCAAGGCACGGAGGAGAAAAGGACGTATATGATTCACGAAGTGGCAAGAAGTTTGGTTCATGGCTGGATTCCAGCCTGTTGGGGGTCTGTTAGGGAGAGATGAAGTTGGAAAAAAATAGATGATGAAAATTTTGAAACCTTTGGATACCATTCTAAAGAGTTTAGACATTATTCTATGGCTTACATAATTTGTGTAGGTTCATTAAATAGGTAAATGACAAGGATCAGACATGAATTTTAGAAAGTTTCTCTGGATGGTAACAGATAGACTAATGGCTAGATAGGTTTCATGGATACTTAAGCAGTAGAGGGATGTGCAGGATTTAAAAATAATTTTCCCTCTACCCTTCTTAGTTCTTGACTGATAACCCCTGTAATAGAAGACAGACCAACAAGAGAAAAACAAACAGAAGTTTATTGATGTGCAGCTCATGTATACATGGAAGATATCCAGGGAAAAATGAGTAACTCTCTGGGCGGTTTAAAACTCTGGCTTAAATACAATCTTTAGCTAAAGACAAAAGAAAGGTGTGTGGGTGGGTGGGGGAGGTCATTTGTGGGGAGTTTACCATGAAAGGCACACTAAACAATGGTAAGCTTTGTTATACAGGTTTAAGTTGGTACCTTTTCCATTGATAAGATTCTTTTGTGATTTAGTTATCCTTCTCTTCCTGATAAAAAGAGACTCCCTCACATAAGGAAATTTCCTTTACAAATACAAAAGTGACTTCTACTGTTTTCAGAGCTTTTCCTGTGTCTGCTGTTTCTCAAAATAATCAGCTCAAAGTAATCTTTATGCCAAAAAAGCTTATTTTGGGGTGACATATTCTGCTACTCTTCACCTCTCAATCATGTTTTTCAGTTTTCACCACTGGTTTACCTGTATTTCCTTTCTGGGTAGTTGATTTTTTAAATGACATATTAAAGAATATATACTTATTAAATTTTATTTTTTCAACTTTTTGTTGCTAAAATATAAAAATAAAATTAGTTTTTTAAAATTATTGACTTGTCTCTGTAATGAACTATACTCACATTGTTATACATGATGATTCAACTGTTTTTAAAGTTGAAATTAGCACATTATTATTTTGTATCTGTTCACAAACATTGTATTTATTCTATATAGTGGTTTATTTGGAGAATTCTCTGTTATACAGTCAGTGCCCCCAAAAGACTCAGCTACACACATTCCTAGTAGATGTCTCCACTTAAAGGTTTAATAATCATCTTAAACTTAACATAACCAAACATGAGCACCATATTTTCACTCCCAAATCTGCTCTACCCACAGCCATCCCCATTTCAATTGATAGCAGTTCCATCACTTCCAATGGCTTCAGCTAAAACTCTTGGAGACATACTTGACTCCTCACTGTGTTTACATTCCACAGCCAATCACAGATCCTGGTGGTTCTACCTGCTAAAATATATTCAGACTGTAATTCAACTTTTAGAAACTGACCTAAAAACGAAGGTTAAAATATTTAATGTCATTACTGAAGTAAATATAAGAACTCTCAGCTTTGATAGGAAAAGTAAAGCTTTGGGTGACAAAACTTCAGAGAAAGGTAAAGGCAGTGTTATCTTAGTCTTTCCAAGATGGGATTTAGGAGATGTTATCTGTAATAGGTAAAAGAGTGAATAGGTATTTGTGTATTTTTTAAGTTATTTAGGTTGAACCATGAAATTGTCATTTTTGTGGGTCAATATGATTGAATATGGGTGGATTCATATGGTTTAATGAAATATAATTTTCTATCAACCTAGAGAAAATGAAATAGTAAGTGTAGCATTCTTATATATGGAAGTAATCAACAGAATAAATAAAACAAATATTAATAATTGCATGTAGACAGCAAGATACTTTATAGTTAAAGCTTTCAATTTTTTTGAAAATTAAAAAATATCCATCTGGGCTTATTATATGTAAGGATTTGGAGATTCTTCTGTGTACAGATATTTAAGCAATCCCTTGGTGTAAGTGTCATTCCTCACTCTTGTCCTGTTTTGTATCTACCATCTCTGCACCCAGAGATACTCAGGGTTTTGGGTGGATACATACAGCCCTTCAGCTTGTCTCCACAACTTTACTTTGCTCTGTCCCCATTCAGCATTCAATGCTCTCCTTTCTGCCTTCCTTCATTCTTAAATTTGTTGATATCCTTCATCTATTGATGCCTCCATTATCTTTACTATCACTTCAATTTAATTTCAAGTAATAAATTTTTATCTTGGTCTGCCATATCTTCCAGTACAAGAGGAAGGCAAAGTATGAGCTCCCACATTTCTCCTTATGCAATTCTAGATATGGGTTGTATGCAGGAATGAGATGGAACCCATAACAAAGTGAAAGTGTCACTTTAAAATAAAATATATTTAATCTTAGGCAATATACTTAATCTCTCCAGCCTGACTTCCTTATATACAAGTAGCCTGAGTTACATGATCTTTGAAACCTTTTCTAGTCTTAAGATTCCATGATTTTATAGGTTTTTATGTTATGTAAAGTTATGTAAGAATATATGAAAATGATTCTCTCTATAATTCCACTATACTGTGAGCTCCTAGAAGTCAGGTACTTTTTCTTCTTCACTTTTCTGTATCTAATACCTAGAGTAATATCCTGTACATACAAGGTCTTTAACAAATATTTTTAAATGAATAAAAAATATAATGTTCTATCACATGATTTATATAGGTTTTATATAGTTATTATAGCCAATAAATACTCATTATACCTTTAACACTATGAAGTTCTCTCTATTAGTTAGTAGGACTTTAGAGGAAAGGTGTGATATCTGCCCTTAAGTACAACATATTCTGGAAGCAGAAATAATAAACAAATAACACACACACATACACACACATGAGTATAGAATATTGTCATGTATGAGGTTAATATGATGTAGGAGAAAGAGTATGAGCTTTGGAGTCAGAAAAATGTGGTTCGAATCTAGACCCTGCTGTTTAGCTACTCTGTCAACTTGGAAGGCTTACTTGGCTTTTCTCTATGTTTCTTTTACAAAATTAGAGATCATACTTTGTTTCAGAAATGTTATGAGGATTATATTATATAATATATGCAAACAACTTCACACATTGCAGGTGTTCAAAAATCCTATCATTATTAATATTATTACCAATGCACACACAGTTGGGAAAAAGTCTAGGTTGAATAAGTTAGGAATAGCTTTTCAGATGAGTTGATCTTGAGCTGATTCTTGAAAGATAAAAAGAATAAATGAGGCAGGAAAAAGCAGGTAATTAATCCTGGGCAAAGGAAAGAGCACATGAGTTTTGGGAGGTCATGGGTATTCATGACAAGTAGTTCTGTTTGGCTCCAGCAAAGTATAAAGCTACCTGCAGGAGGCATTCAGAGAGCAGATGGAGGAGAGAGTGAACTCAGGGACTCCTCTGCCTGTGCCTTCTTTCTTCCTTCTGTACTTATTGGGCAGAGGGCGGCACTTGAGTGATTTCTTGACCTAATAACCAAGAGTTCTTTCATTTGGAGGAAAACATAAGGTCATATTCTTTTTACACACATATTTTCAAACTTTGAAAACTATTGTTGGTAAGAGGAAAAGAAAGCTATTAGTGAGTGCTGTGTTCTGTATGGTTTTCCCTTTAGAGCTACATGGGAGCTAATTAGGGAGAAACCTTTCCTTAAACTAGTGTTATCTACTTTGAGCACTGCAACCCTGTACTTGCAGACAGCACTAATTGCCAGTGGTATCTTCTTGGAAGTAGCCCATGCCTTTATTGTCTTTTTGTTCTATCAGTTGAGTGGTGCCGTACTTAATTCCACCTTTCAGGCAACTAATACATCAGATTAAGTATTTGAGAAGTTCGTTCTAATATATTAAATTTAGGACAAAATAATCCTCTTTCCTCCTCCTTCCCTTATAGCAATGCTAGGCCTGATTCCTTACATGATGCCAGGTGTGAGGAAGGAGCAGGTAGGGAAGTCTCTTCTCTAAACACCTTGCTCTTGAAGGTTTACCAGAAGGCAGCTGATGAATAAAGAAGGGTGTAAGTTAGTGTATCAATGATGCTTTTACATACACAATCAATTCATTCCTCCTAACTTCCCTTCAAGGTGTCCATTCTAATACTCATTCAACAGAGAGAGAGAACTGAGGGTCAGAGAGACTAAACAGTATGTGCACAGTCACAAAGATGGTGGTAGGACAGGTATTCAGACAGAGGTTTGTCTAACTCCAAAGCTGAAGTTCTTTTCATTATCACAGTACTCTCTCCTTTCCCTGGCTGTTCACAACTTACTGTATTTCATCAATTATGAGACACTTTTTTTTTTACATTATGAACCTATTGGAAAAGGACATACATAGTGTGCTACAATTACTGTTAGCAAAGGAGAGTTTTAACTATATGTAATTGCCTGTGTGTGCACAAACTTAGGTTTTGTTCTTAAAGCATGATTTGATAATTTCGGTCTCTTGATGTTTTACCACAAGTCACTTAAGGAACATTTAATGAAAGGATGAGTCTTAGTTGTTTCCTGAAAACCTTCCCTGATACAAGGTAAAATCAAGAAATCACTACCATTATAACATGTATAATGAGAGTCTGGGGCTTGGAAGAAAATCTCAAAGAAAATATTAGAGCACTTTTCAGAAATGCTGCATCACCAATGCCCTTGATGGCACAAGAATATTGTACAGAAAAGCAGTAATTAAAAGATTCTTAGACCAAAGTTATTCAGAATAGTCAAACTGGTTTTGCTCATATTGTTATTATATTTTTGCTTGTATTACTATTTTCCTTTATTTTCCTATTCTGTAAAATTGCTATATGCTAAAAATCTATGTTCAAAACACTCCATGTGGTACTCGGATCCATTCATGAGTTTGCTGTCTCGCTTTAGCCAGGTGTGTTTGCCAGAACAAGGTCTGGCTATGACAAAATTAGCCATCATGTTTTTGAGATCCTATTGTCTTCAAGTAGTGTGCTACAGCATAAATTATATCCTTTAATCCTAACAACAATCTTGTCAAGTAGTTATTATCTTCCTGATTTTACAGAAGAGGAAATAAGAATTAGAGAGGTTATATAATTTGCCCACCTTCATGCCACTAGGAAGAGACAGGATTTTTAACCCAGGGTTTTCAGATTTAACAATCTTGCTGTAAAACGTTACATTCTATTACTTTTCAAATATTTTCTGGACATGACACTAGAAGTATAGCACTTTGCAGAGCACATGCAAGTACTAGTCAGCTTCTGGCTAATTAAATATCCAATTTCTGTTTTGCCCACTGAAGGAAGAAGGCAAGAATACCCAGAGCAACAGTGAGTGATTAAGACTCCCAGCTTTTTTTTTTTTTTTATAGCACAGGGGGATCAGGCAGACTTTGGAATCAAACATACCTAAGTTTGAATCTCTAATAAGCCACTCATGGAACGCAAGAACTTGGCAAGTCATGTAGCTTCTCAGAGTCTCATTTTTATGTAAAAGGGGTATGATAATCACAAGTCAGCAGGGTTTTTGATTGCCTTAGAGGAGATGATGAATGTGATTTTGTCACACTTAGCACACTGACTAGCACAAAGTCACCATGGGGAGACAGTTCTCTTTTCCCTTTTTATGGAATTAGTTTTGGGTTGAGTATCTCAGTCTAATTTTAGTCTTAGTTCTTTTTTTCAAGAAAGTTAAACTGGCTAAGGAAAATTATTTTCTATTTCTTCTGCTCCCAAACTGGGTGGCACATGTAATCTTTTATTTATTCAACACATATTCATTCAGCACAGTGATATGCCACACAATGTGCCGGGCATCAGTATAAAAAGAAAAAAAAAAGCAAGAGCTTTGGCGTCAGGATGTTTTATGAGCGCCCTGGCTCCTTCACATGGTATAATTGTGGACAATCAACTCATTTTTCTGAACCTCACCTTGTTTATATAAAGTGAATAATAGTGTCATTTTTCCAGGGCAGCTGTAAGGATTGGGAGAGATAATCAAAATAAAAATGTTTTTCACTAAGAAGGAGTTAGTGTAATAGCTAGTTCCTCTGACCTTGATAGTCTTGGGTAGACTCAAACTACCTGTTAGAATCAAACAGTTTGACTAGTTGCAAACCAACTGATCATACGTTGGCAAATGCTTAACATTGGGCTCTCTTGGGTAGGGCATATCTCTGGTGTGGTGTTTGATGATTTCCATGGTGTAAATCCTTCCAGGCAGCTCCAGCGCACCACTGACCACTGTTTCTCTCGCCTGACCTTGACAGCATGCAGCCCCGTCCCTTGATTTCCCATGTAAGGTAGCATATTCACAGGTTCCAGGGATTTGAGTGTGGACATCTTCAGGGGCCATTTTTCTGCCTATCAAAAATGGCAACCATTTATTATGCTTTCTGGGCATTACCTTATTCTCTCAGCAACATTGTTGTGTACAGACTCTTATCCCCATTTTGCAGATGAAGAAACTGTGGCTCAGAGAGGTGAACTTGCCAAAAGTGACCTAGCCAGCCAACCTCAAACAGGTTTGAGCTAATTCATTTAATTCCCGAGTCTGTGTTCTTATCCACCTCCCTCTGCTGTCTCCCCTATCAAGGATTCAGTAAACCAGCTCCCTGGTTTAGCAGAGAATTTCCATGGAAAGAGTTGGTTTGCTGTGGTGGTGGTAGTGGTGGAGGGGGATTTATTCTGAGGTGCATGGTGTGATTTATAGTGGATGCTAAAAGTAAAAATTGATTCAGGTGGCATATCTGATCAGTGGTGACCTCCCCCCCTCCCCACCCAGTAACCAGAGTAAATCCACTAAGTGTGTTTCTAGACTTTTACTAGGGTGATTTCATGAAGCTAGACAAAGCTTCATAGTCACACATAGAAAAACAAATGTAAAAAAAAAAAATCAGTGAAATTTAAATGAATCCTCTCCAAACAGCTGTATTGGAACTTGAAGCTGTCTTACAGAGCATTAAATATAGGGAAAATAGAGTAAATTCCACCTTTAATCTCAGGCAGATTTATTGTCATCTTGGGGAAAAAGCTTAAAAAAAACCATACCTTGTAAAGCCATTTTCTGAAAAATAACCCAGATGCTCCTTAAGAAAATAGGTTAACTGAGTTTCCATGAGAATGGTCCATGATGCTGAGATTCTATGGCCAACAGGAAAAAGTGACCACAACAGAGAGACCAAAATGAGTGTAGCTATAGAAACATCTTGTTTCACGATCACATCCTATTCTAATTATTCCTTTACATTTCAGACCTCACCCCCCACTGTATTTTGAGGACAGGAACTTATTTTGTTTGTATCCATGTCATTTAGCCTAGTGTTTAATTGGAAGTATGTGCTTCATCAGTGTTGGTAGAATGCAACTGAATATTACATTATCCTTGTGGAGTGGGTCCCAAATGTAATCTGTGGATTGGTAGACTTAAAATCACCAGAGGAGATCTGAAAAATATAGTTTACCTATATTTATCATAGAGGTTCTCAAGTATAAGATCTACAATGAAACCCAGATCCTTGCATTTTTATAAAGCCATGCAGGGGATTCCGAAATGCACCCAAATTTTAGAACCAATACTTAATCCTATACAAAAATCCATAGGCAGCATGCTAGACTCACATTTGACAAAAGTCACACTTGAGTTAATATCACCTGTGAAAAAGCAAAGAAAGAATTTCTTTCATTCATTATGGGCCTCCTATGTGCCCTAAACTGGGCCAGGGGAAGTCAGGAATACCAGAATGATAACCCCTATCTCTGAAACATAAAATTATTCTAGAAAACTAAGGATATCTTTACTACTCAGATCTGATTGTCTTAGCAAACTTCAGGTAATAACGTGTTAAAGAGCGTGGTTGGAAAGTGTTGATTTGGCTCAAGGACAGTGCAAACTTATGGCAGGAATGGAAGATTGGTGCCAGTTACCACTGAAGGTGGCACTGCCTGACCCAACTCCAGCCACCCTTGTGTTTGTTGAACAGCAGTGTTCTTGCTATGGACATTGAGGCATGAGCAGCAGCATGAGCACCACTCACATGATTTGGCTGATATACTTTTAGCAGGAGCAAAACTACAGTTCTGGCTTTTAATATTGAAGTGACAGGAATGTGACCACAAAGCCAGAGCAGAAAATGGGGGAAAACAGAGCAAAAAAAACTTAATGGCAAAGACAGCTGATTTATGGATCTCATAAGACATGACCCAACAATAATTCTTAAATACCTACAACCACAGAGATACTGTTGTCATTAGAGTCCTGTTCTTACTCAGAGTATGGCTAGAAAAACCTTGGTTATAATGAAACAACAAGAATAACAAATAAGTATAAAGGAAAAGATAATAAACACAATACTATATGACATGATGTAGTCTCTAAATTCAATATGAGTTTATGCCCAGAAGATATGAACAAAAATAAATATAATGTGAACCAGATAAAAAAAAAAAGTAGAAAGACAAGGAAAAGGCAATGAAAGATCCAACTGCTTTATTAACAAGTGGACAAGCATCCAATACCTTAGTGCCTAGTCTGAAATCCATCTTTTAAGTCAACGCTCCATCCATAAAATATGGCTTGATAAATGGCCTGAGCTGTGAACATGAGAGCAGAAGGGACAGTGTTTCCCCCACATAGCCTGCATCATTTCCTTCCCCTTAGAATCTTCTAGGTACAAGTGTTCTTATGTATTGGGGATACCATTAAAAAAAAAAATCCCTGCTTTATTTTTCACCAGAGCACTCAATGTTAGTTGATATTTTATTAGTAATTCATTACTTTCAACCGTCTGAAATAGTGCCCTACACAAAACTAAGCTCCGTGAGGGAAAGGACCTTTCTTGTTCACCACTCTATTCTCAATGCCTTTTGTAAACCCTACTCATCAACTACTAGTTGATGAAGAAATGACTAAGAGAATAATATGAGTAGGCATAAGGTGATTAAGCAGAAAATTTTGAGTTTCTTTTGAACTACTATCTGGGGATAGTTTATCAAGGATAAAACCTAGAAAGAATAGTGTTGCTTGTCATAAAAGATATATACTTGCTGTTTTCACACCAAACAGCAAATGACTCTTCACACCAAAATGGAATATAAAATATCTCAGCTTAAAACAATGTATTAGTCGGTGGTAAATGTGTTAAAAATAAACTTCACATTTAGCCACTTAACACAATAAAATATAACTTGTTTTTCGTAGTCCCTTGAGCAGTTCTCTATTAGCATGACTTGGGGAACTAAGCTCTTTCCATCTGTAGCTGTAGCTCCACCATCTTGAACTCTTTCTTTTCAAGGCTTTAAAATGTGGAAAGACAGAGGAGGGAAGCTAATTGTGACATGTCATGGCGAGGACTTGAAGTGATGTACATGGCTTCCATCCGTATTCCATTTGCATGGTCTCATTGAGTTGTAAGAGGTCTATACATTATAGTCATCTTGTGTGACAAGGAAGAAGATTAAGTGGTTTGGTGAGCATGTGACTTTGTCTCATGTTATACTTCCAACACTGAGTTTAAAAATAAGAAGGGTTCTAGAGGAGAGGGAGGTAGGGGAATGAGTTAGCCTGGTGATGGGTATTAAAGAGGGCATGTATTGAATGGAGCACTGGGTGTCATATGCAATAAAATGAATCATGGAACGCTACATCAAAAACTAATGATGTAATGTATGGTGATTAACATAACATAATAAAAAAATAAAAATAAAAATAAGAAGCATGGTGGTGTTTCTAGCAATAGCCAACAGGTATAGAAAATACAAATGAGAAATAAAATAGTCCAAAGAAATCCTTTAGTAAAGATCCAGTAATCAGATATTAATAAACTCAGTCACTAGGTATATATGAAGTTATTACTATGTACCACTGTTCCCACTCTCTAGAAGGGAAGATAAATGAGCCATTATGCAGTAAGATGAGTGCCTTGATAGAGAAATATAACATGTCATGGAAAAACTATAATAATATTTTAAAATAATAATTACTAATATTTTGAGCATTTCAAGCACCTTAAAGATATTATTGTATTTATTTTTTACAATGCTAAGACATAGACACTGTCACTATTTTTTTATGGATGAGTAAACTAAGGCTTAGAGAAAGACAGCAATTTGCTCAAGGTCACACAGTAATTAATGGACTTTGCAAAACAGAATAAGCAATGATTAGCCCTGGTAATGAAAGTTCTTCAAAATAAGAACTGGATGGTTTTGCCCCAGAATAAAAATAATTTTACACTCTTAGGAGAAAAACCACATGAGACGAGCATTGAGACTACTCTATGACAACACAGAGATTCTCATGGCTCCTTAATGTAGAACTAGAGGGCACAGCAGAACCCATTATACATCCCCTCAGTCCACTACACAGAGCCCTAAAATAAATCTCCTAGAGTTCCCATCCTAGAGTATGGGTCCTACCTTTTTAAACAAGTCTTTTTGTTTTTTGTAGTCCCAACTTAAAAAATTTCAATCACTGCAAAATTCCTCTCTCTCTCTTCCTCCCTCTCCCTCTCTCTCTTCCTCCCTCTAATTTATCTTATCACCCTCCCACAATCCCTCCCTCCCTAGAGAAAGAAGTGAAACAAAACAGAGAGAAAGAAAGCAGGTGCTCCTTCTGAAATCTGTTCCTTATGTTAGAATGTGCTGTGCCCTGGCAATGTGGTTACATAGCCACATAAACAAGAAAATATTTGTGTGCATGCAGTCCCATTGCAAAAAAGAAATTTTATGCTCAACTCAAGTAATTTATTGTTTTAGTGATTGATGTAGGAATTAGTAAACAATGTAATTTATATTTATCATATTCTTAATATAAAAACCATTACCTTTCCATGGTAAAAAAGCAAAACAAAAATAGCCAGAGTTCTTTCTTTTTCTTTTTTTTTTTTATTTTTTTATTGTTATGTTAATCACCATATATTACATCATTAGTTTTTGATGTAGTGTTCCATGATTCATTGTTTGTGCATAACACCCAGTGCTCCATGCAGAATGTGCCCTCTTTAATACCCATCACCAGGCTAACCCATCCCCCTACCCTCCTCCCCTCTAGAACCCTCAGTTTGTTTTTCGGAGCCCATTGTCTCTCATGGTTTGTCTCCCCCTCTGACTTACTCCCCTTCACACTTGCCCTCCTGCCATCTTCTTCTATTTCTTTTTCCTTAACATATGTTGCATTATTTGTTTCAGAAGTACAGATCTGTGATTCAATAGTCTTGCACAATTCACAGTGCTCACCATAGCACATATCCTACCCAATGTCTATCACCCAGCCATCCCATCCCTCCCACCCCCCAAAACTCCAGCAACCCTCAGTTTGTTTCCTGAGATTAAGAATTCCTCATATCAGTGAGGTCATATGACACATGTCTTTCTCTGACTGACTTATTTCACTCAGCATAACACCCTCCGGTTCCATTCACGTCGTTGCAAATGGCAAGATCTCATTCCTATTGATGGCTGCATAATATTCCATTGTATATATATATACCACTTCTTCTTTATCCATTCATCTGTCGATGGCCATCTTGGCTCTTTCCACAGTTTGGCTATTGTGGACATTGCTGCTATAAACATTGGGGTGCACGTGCCCCTTCAGATCCCTACATTTGTGTCTCTGTGGTAAGTACCCAGTAGTGCAATTGCTGGATCGTATGGTAGCTCTATTTTCAACTGTTTGAGGAACCTCCATACTGTTTTCCAGAGTGGTTGCACCAGCTTCCATTCCCACCAACAGTGTAGGAGGGTTCCCCTTTCTCCACATCACCGCCAACATCTGTCGTTTCCTGACTTGTTAATTTTAGCCATTCTGACTGGTGTGAGGTGCTATCTCATTGAGGATTTGATTTGGATTTCCCCGATACCGAGCGATATTGAGCACTTTTTCATGTGTCGGTTGGCCATTTGGATGTCTTCTTTGGAAAAATGTCTGTTCATGTCTTCTGCCCATTTCTTGATTGGATTATTTGTTCTTTGGGTGTTGAGTTACATAAGTTCTTTATAGATTTTGGATACTAGCCCTTTATCTGATATGTCATTTGCAAATATTTTCTCCCATTCTGTCAGTTGTCTTTTGGTTTTGTGGACTGTTTCTTTTGCTGTGCAAAAGCTTTTTATCTTGATGAAATCCCAATAGCTCATTTTGCCCTGGCTTCCCTTGCCTTTGGCGATGTTTCTAGGAAGAAGTGGTTGCAGCTGAGGTCGAAGAGTTTGCTACCTGTGTTCTCCTTTAGGATTTTGATGAACTCCTGTCTCATGTTTAGGTCTTTCAACATTTGGAGTCTATTTTTGTGTGTGGTGTAAGGAAATGGTCCAGTTTCATTCTTCTGCATGTGGCTGTCCAATTTTCCCAACACCATTTGTTGAAGAGACTGTCTTTTTGTCATTGGACATTCCTCCCTGCTTTGACAAAGATAAGTTGACCATAGAGTTGAGGGTCCATTTCTGGGCTCTCTATTCTGTTCCATTGAACTATGTGTCTGTTTTTGTGCCATTACCATACTGTCTTGATGATGACAGCTTTGTAATAGAGCTGGAAGTCCGGAATTGTGATGCCGCCAGCTTTGCTTTTCTTTTTCAATATTCCTCTGGCTATTCGAGGTCTCTTCTGGTTCCATACAGATTTTAGGATTATTTGTTCCATTTCTTTGAAAAAAGTGGATGGTATTTTGATGGGGATTGCATTGAATGTGTGGATTGCTCTAGGTAGCACTGACATCTTCACAATGTTGGTTCTCCCAATCCATGAGCAAGGAACATTTTTCCATTTCTTTGTGTCTTCTTCAATTTCTTTCATGAGTATTTTATTGTTTTCTGAGTACAGATCCTTTGCCTCTTTGGTTAAATTTATTCCTAGGTATCTTATGGTTTTGGGTGCAATTGTAAATGGGATCGACTCCTTGATTTGTCTCTCTTCTGTCTTGTTCTTGGTGTATAGGAATGCCACTGATTTCTGTTCATTGATTTTATATCCTGCTACTTTACTGAATTCCTGTATGAATTCTAGCAGTTTTGGGGTGGAGTCTTTTGGGTTTTCCACATACAGTATCATTATCATCTGCAAAGAGTGAGAGTTTGACTTCCCCTTTGCCGATTTGGATGCCTTTGATTTCTTTTTGTTGTCTGATTGCTGTGGCTAGACTTCTAATACTATGTTGAATAGTAGTGGTGAGAGTGGACATCCCTGCTGTGTTCCTGACCTTAGGGGAAAAGCTCTCAGCTTTTCCCCATTGAGAATGATATTCGCTGTAGGTTTTTCATAGATGGTTTTTATGATATTGAGGTATGTACCCTCTATCCCTATACTCTGAAGAGTTCTGATCAAGAAAGGATGCTGTACTTTGTCAAATGCTTTTTCTGCATCTATTGAGAGAATCATATGATTCTTGTTCTTTCTTTTGTTAATGTATTGTATCACGTTGATTGATTTGCGGATGTTAAACCAGCCTTGCAGCTCAGGGATAAATCCCACTTGGTCATGGTGAATAATCCTTTTAAGGTACTGTTGGATCCTGTTGACTAGGATTTTGGTGAGAATTTTTGCATCCATGTTCATCAAGGATATTGGTCTGTAATTCTCCTTTTTGATGGGGTCTTTGGTTTTGGGATCAAGGTAATGCTGGCCTCATAAAATGAGTTTGGAAGTTTTCCTTCCATTTCTATTTTTTGGAACAGTTTCAGGAGAATAGGTATTAATTCTTCCTGAAATGTTTGGTAGAATTCCCCTGGGAAGCCATCTGGCCCTGGGCTTTTGTTTCTTGGGAGATTTTTGATGACTGCTTCAATTTCCTTAGTGGCTATAAGTCTGCTCAGGTTTTCTATTTCTTCCTGGTTCAATTTTGGTAGTTGATACATCTCTAGGAATGCACCCATTTCTTCCAGGTTATCTAATTTGCTGGCATAGAGTTGCTAATAATATGTTCTTGTAATTGTTTCTATTTCTTTGGTGTTGGTTGTGAACTCTCCTCTATCATTCATGATTCTGTTGATTTGGGTCATTTCTCTTTTCTTTTTGATAAGTCTGGCCAGGGGTTTATCAATCTTGTTAATTCTTTCAAAGAACCAGCTCCTAGTTTTGTTGATCTCCTCCACTGTTCTTTTGGTTTCTAGTTCATTGATTTCTGCTCTGATCTTTATTGTTTCTCTTCTCCTGCTGGGTTTAGGCTTTATTTGATGTTCTTTCTCCAGGTCCTTTAGGTGTAGGGTTAGGTTGTGTATTTGAGACCTTTCTTGTTTCTTGAGAAAGGCTTGTATTGCTATATACTTTCCTCTCAGGACTGCCTTTGCTGTATCCCAAAGATTTTGAACAGTTGTGTTTTCATTTTCATTGGTTTCCATGAATTTTTTTAATTCTTCTTTAATTTCCTGGTTGACCATTCATTCTTTAGTAGGATGCTCTTTAGCCTCCATGTATTTGAGTTCTTTCCGACTTTCCTCTGGTGATTGAGTTCTAGTTTCAAAGCATTGTGGTCTGAAAATATGCAGGGAATGATCCCAATCTTTTGGTACCAGTTGAGACCTGATTTATGACCTAGGATGTGATCAATTCTGGAGAATGTTCCATGGGCACTAGAGAAGAATGTGTATTCCGTTGCATTGGGATGGAATGTTCTGAATATGTCTGTGAAGTCCATTTGGTCCAGTGTGTCATTTAAAGTCTTTATTTCCTTGTTGATCCTTTGCTTAGATGATCTGCCCAATTCATTCAGGGGGGTGTTAAAGTCCCCCACTGTTATTGTATTGTTGTCAATGTGTTTCTTCACTTTTGTTATTAATTGCCTTATATAATTGGCTGCTTCCATGTTAGGGGCATAGATATTTACAATTGTCAGATCTTCTTGTTGGATAGACTCTTTAAGTAGGATATAGTGTCCTTCTTCATCTCTTATTACAGTCTCTGTTTTAAAATCTAATTTGTCTGATATAAGGATTGCCACCCCAGCTTTCTTTTGGTGTCCATTAGTTTGGTAAATGGTTTTCCACCCCCTCACTTTCAATCTGGGGGTGTCTTTGGGTCTAAAATGAGTCTCTTGCAGACAGCATATCGATGGGTCTTGTTTTTTAATCCAATCTGATAGCCTGTGTCTTTTGATTGGGGCATTGAGCCCATTTACATTCAGGGTAACTATTGAAAGGTATGAATTTAGTGCCATTGTATTACCTGTAAGGTGACTGTTAACTGTCTGTTGTCTGTGTTAGTTTCTGCTCTTTGCTGCTTTTAGGCTCTCTCTTTGCTTAGAGGACCCCTTTCAATATTTCTTGGAGGGCTGGTTTCGTGTTTGCAAATTCCTTTAGTTTTTGTTTGTCTTGGAAGCTTTTTATCTCTCCTTCTATTTTCAATGACAGCCTAGCTGGATATAGTATTCTTGGCTGCATATTTTTCTCGTTTAGTGCTCTGAAGATATCTTGCCAGTCCTTTCTGGCCTGCCAGGTCTCTGTGGATAGGTCTGTTGCCAATCTAATGTTTCTACCATTGTAGGTTACAGATCTCTTCTCCCGAGCTGCTTTCAGGATTTTCTCTTTGTCTCTGAGACTTGTAAGTTTTACTATTAGATGTCGGGGTGTTGTCCTATTTTTATTGATTTTGAGAGGGGTTCTCTGTGCCTCCTGGATTTTGATGCCTGTTTCCTTCCTCACATTAGGGAAGTTTTCTTTTATAATTTGCTCCAATATACCTTCTGCCCCTCTCTCTCTTTCTTCTTCTTCTGGGATCCCAATTATTCTAATGTTTCGTCTTATCGTATCACTTATCTCTCGAATTCTGCCCTCATGATCCTGTAGTTGTTTATCTCTTTTTCTCAGCCTCTTTATTTTCCATCATTTGGTCTTCTATATGGCTGATTCTCTCTTCTGCCTCATTTATCCTAGCAGTTAGTGCCCCCATTTTTGATTGCACCTCATCAATAGCCTTTTTGATTTTGACTTGGTTAGATTTTCATTCTTTTATTTCTCCAGAAAGCGTTTCTCTAATAACTTCCACGCTTTTGTCAAGCCCAGCTAGTATCTTTAACGTCATGATTCTGAACTCTAGGTCCGACATCGTACTAATGTCCGTATTGAGTAGGTCCCTGGCTGACGGTACTACCTCTTGTTCTTTTTGCTGAGGTGATTTTTTTCTTCTTGTCATTTTGTCCAGAGGAGAATAGATGAATGAGAGAACAAAATGCTAACAGGTTAACAACGTCCCCAGCAAATATACTCTAAACAAATCAGAAAAGATCTGAAACCAGGGGAAAAGAAAGGGGAAGAAAGAAAAAAGAAAGAGGAAAAAAAAGATAAAAACAAAAACAGAACAATACAAAAAAAGCAGAATACGATCAAATATGATCAGGCTAGTGCATAGATCAGTGCCAAACACTAGATTTTGGGCGTATTTTGGTCTGTTAGAAAAAACTGCCTCCTAAAATTTTAAAGGAAGAAAGACATATATGTACAAAATTAGGGTTGATACAATGAAGGGATGGAAGATGACTGTAAAGATGAAAATTATAAAAGATTTTATAAAAGGAATTGATAAGTTGTTTGAAAAAAGAACAAAGATTTAAAAAAAAGAAAAGAAAAAAGGGAGAGAATGTGATCAGTCAGGAGACTAGAACAAAGCCATACACTAGTGATTTAGGGTATATTTTGATCTGTTAGAAGAATCTGTATCTCAAAATTTTAAAGAGAGAACAACATATATATATGCCAAAAAAAAGGGTAACTACTATGAAGGGATAAAATATGACTCTAAAATGAAAAATAAAAATGTTTTTTTAAAAAAGGAATTGATAAGATGTTGGTTGAAAAAGCGAAAAAAATTAAAAAAAGAATAGTTAAAAAAATTAACTTTGATGAACTAATGAATCATGGTAAAAAAAAAGCCATGAATTCTATGTGCAGTATTCCCATAGCGCTGGAGTTCTCCCGTTCTCCTTGATGGGTAAACTTGGTCTCGGCTTGCTGGCTGTTTGTGCTGATCTTCTGGGGGAGCGGCCTATTGCCGTGGTTTCCAAATGTCTTTGCCGGAGGCTGAATTGCCCCGCCCTTTTCGGTCTGGGCTAAGCAAGCTGCTCGGGTTTGCTCTCAGGAGATTTTTTCCCCCGCAAGTTCTTGGTATGGCTTTGGAGGACCAGGGCGAAAATGGTGGCCTCCCAATCTCCACCTGGAGGAGCTGACAACTCGGGCCCCCGCTCCTCAGTGCACCCCCAGTGAAAAGTAGTCACTCCCGTCTCCCTGGTCTCCGGCCGCACTCTGTGCTCACCCAGCCTGTGACCGAGCGTTTGTATCTCTGGCACGCGACCCCGTGTGGAGTCTCCAAACCCAGCAGATACCTGCGGTGTGTTCCCGCGCTGCTCCTCCCGGGGGAGAAAGGGGAGTCTCCGCGGCTCTACCGCTTGTTGGGTCCCTGCTGGAGGAGCAGTGGCCCGACTGGGCCGCAGATCACAGTCTATGGCAACCCACAGCTGAGAGGCCACGCCTCAGCTCTGTCTCTGCAGGCGGCCTCCCCGCTCCGATACCTGGGAGCTCTGCCACACTCAGGCACCCCCGGTCTTTCTGTGACCCCAAGGGTCCTGAGACCACACTGTCCTGGGAGGATTCCACCCCCTGCTTAGCCACTGCAGCGATGTCCCTCAGTGGAGCCAACTTCTAAAAGGTCCGATTTTGTGCTCCACGGCTCTATCACTTGCCAGAAGTGGCTGACAGAGGCCCCCTCCCCCGCCGCTCCCGAATATCACCTCGGATTCACTTCTCCGCACGTCCTACCTTCCAGTAAGTGGTCGCTTCTCTGTTCAGAGAGTTGTTGCTACTCTGTTCTTCGATCTCCTGTTGAGTTTGTAGGTGTTCAGAAAGGTTTGATCCCTATTCAGCTGAATTCCTGAGACCAGATGAAATCTAGGTCTCTTACTCCTCTGCCATCTTGCTCCGCCCCCGTGCCAGAGTTCTTTCTTTAGTATGACCTGCCTCCGCCACTCTCCAACTACTTTGCCAGAATTTAAATGCCTAGGCTATGTAAGTTTCCCACAGCCCCCCCCCCAAAAAAAAAGATTCAATAATTGCTCTGCAAATTAGAGAAGCCAGCTCGGATAGGATACCCAACTTGGATATTTTCCATTGCAATAATGTGGAAATAACTGATTTAATGAGAATGGTATAATGAGGTGGGGCAACAATTTCATCCCTGAGCCAAAGTTTCATTTTTCTCTCCATGGGATGGATTAAAGAGGTGGATTGAGCAAGGAGCTCACCTGGCGAACCCACTGTTTTTGCAGATGTAAGTGGCATACAGCTGGCTTTAACTGCGGTGATTTGCTTACCCGTATGTGGTAGTACATGAATTAAAGAGGAGCTAAAACTGGGGAGTGGGAAATGCAATTTTTAGCATAGCCTCACTGTCAGCAATGGGAATTGATTTTCTAACACTGAGATTATCCTTGATGAAAACATTCTTCAACATGCTCAACATTGCCTTGGGATAGATTCTTTCAGAAACCACGGAATGCTTCCTCATCATTATGGCATTTTATTGTCTACTTTCTGGAATGTTATAAAGCTTATGCACCATCCTCTGCTGTTTTCTGAGCAGCATAACCAGGGGGTTCACAAGTAAGAGCCTGAGATCATTTAATTCAAATTAAGTACTTCTTTGAGCATGTGTTAGGCATTGGGGACACAAGAACAATTAAATTTAAAAAAAAAGAGTATAATGGGCAAAGTCTAGGTTTCAGTCAGGCAAAACAAGTCCTTACCCTACGCCCACCTCATGCCAGCTGTAGGATTGTGGGGAATTTATTTAAATTTTCAGTTTCCCTCTATGCAAAATGAGAATAACACTTATTTGCATCATGTTATAGGGATAAGTAATGCATGCAGAGTGTGAAACAAAGTAGACACCACGGAGCTGTTATAATAGACATTGGTCAGGAACTCAAGAGGATAAAATTAATGGAGAATCTGGGAGCACAGGATTATGTAGGAGGAGAGTGTGATTTCATGGCTACTACAGAGACCTGGGTGGTAAAGTGGGCCTCACTAAGGATATCAGCTGTGAGGATGAAACTACTTTAGGAAGCCTGCACTGGTAGCCAAGAGGAGCTCATTCAGTAAGGTTGGTGGGGAGAGACAGGAAGAAGATGAATTGGGCTATAGACTTATGATTTGTCTATTTTTCTATGTCTATTTCTATGAAATTGTACTTAAAAATGACTGAGATTTTTTTATAGACTAATTCATGCTCTTTATTGGAAGACACTAAAAAGGACTTAAAATGTGTGTGTGTGTGTGTGTGTGTGTGTGTGTGTACACCATAAACTTCTGGATCAAGTCCAAAATCCAGGCATATAGCAGGTATTTGGGGATTTGTTTTGTAAATGTAGTCTTTTTTTCATGTGAAGCCTGACATCTTACCTAAGCTGAGCTGGCTAAATTCTGATCACTGCTTTACAGGAGCTGATGGCAGAAGGTAGGGAGGGGTTGTTGGGAATAGATCACAGTCTGCTTCTTTGGAATCTAGATGTTTCACAGCTTGTCCTGAAGGCAGTCAGAATACACAATGACATGCTTTGACAAACAAACTAACAACAAACTTGAATCATATTTGGACCCTCAGGTGAAATCAACTAAACACAAAAATGATTTTCTCAAAATTGTTTAGTTTAATTTTTACATATTATATATTAAACCCAGTGTTTGGATCCAGATTAAAGTTTGGAACAAATGGAATAGTTTGTACATAAAATATGGTTATAAAACCATTTTAGCATTTTGCATAATAAAGTAAAACACAACATAATGCTGTGAATTGTATAAAAAATTCAATTACATAAAATACAGGATTGAATGGTTACATTACACATGAAAAACCATAGTTTTTATTTGGTCTGAGCAAAAAGTACAAACATACAGACTATGATAGTTATTCTGTACACAAACACCAGACTGAGAAAAATCCCACATGATTCTGAGGCTGTCACTTTCAAGCCTGTGAATAATAATCAGTGCCAAATAAGTATTTACTTTAAAAGACTAAATAATATCATGGCTAATCTAAACTAAAGCTATTAATTTTAGAAAGGTCTAAACTGGCTTGGGCAGAGAATGGGAGCCATTGTGTTACATCTTTGCTTAAGTTATTTTCCTTCTGCAATTTATGTGGACATCTTTTTTAATGTGGAACGTTATTAGCAAATACAAATAGGATGCTATCTTATCTCAGAAACACAAAAAGAAAGACAAGAATAAAGAAACATGAATGGCCCAAAAAGTCGGAGGAGCCAAAGGCTGTAGTAAAAAAAAGTGATGGGGCCCTGGTGACAATAGATGGGTAGACACTGCCATGATTTATTTATTATTATTTTTTTCTATTTGACATACGGCATTAAAAAAACCTGAATTAAGGATAAATGTGAGCACACTACCACATCATAATCATAAAGCCTCTTTCAACTTTGGGTTACAGCTGTTTTATATATCCTTGCACGGCAATGTTTCTGACCCATTGTCATGATGACTCACAGAGGGTGATATTCATATGTCTGACATTCTGAGCCTATACAGATTTTTTCATGAAACTATAAAAGTTTTTGTGAGGAAGTACAATAAACAGCTCCATAGAAATCTTTTTTTTAATGAAGCACTCATAAAAAATATTTATTGTCAGCATGTGAACAATAAAATCAGTACCAAATAAGTATTTACTTTAAAAGGCTAAATAATATCATGTCTAAAGTTATTAATTTTAGAAAGCCCTTTTTTTCCAGACTTCTGTGCCACAGGTATTATTAAGATGAACAATTTTATATCATTTCAGGATAAGCACATAATTTATTTTGTTAAAATTATGATGGATAGAATTTGACTTTCTTTTTTAAAGATTTTATTTATTTGAGAGAGACAGAGAGTGAGTGGGGATGGAGCAGAGTCGGAGGGAGAGGGACAAACAGACTCTCTGCTGAGCATGGAGCCCAACACACAGGACTGGATCCCAGGATCCTGAGATAATGACCTGAGCCAAAACCAAGAGTCTGATGCTTAACTGCTTAACCAACTGAGACACCCAGGTGCCCCATAATTTCTTAAGAAGATTAAATGGGATACTGTGTTAGGTGCTTATCCCAGGGCCTGGAGCATAATAAATAATCTAAAAAATAGTAGCTGAACTTATTATTTGGTTGATGAAAGCAAATAATCATGTAGCAGAGAATAGTAAAGGACAATTTGCCACAAGAATGTAAGTTTAAGTAATAGTGTCATTTAAAATGGTTGCTTTTGTAGTTTTACTTTCCTGGATTCTGATAGATTACTCTTCTATCAGATAGAAGAGGATAAGACTGTGAAAAAAGTGAATCAACAATGATGTCTCAGGTTTTGACTCACTTCAGTCTGTTCCCAGTGGAGAGCTCTGAAGTATGAACAGTCCAACAGTCTTGGTTTTCACTTGGGGCAGTAGAGGCAGCCTTTGCTACCTGGCCCCAGGCCCACAGTCACTGGCCACAATATAATGATCTAAAGGAGATGGGACTGGGGTGGGGAGCATTGTTGCCTTGTAGAGGGCAGTTCTCCTGAGAAGGAGGCAATATTTGAAGCAGCTGGGATGGTATGTACCAGCCAGTAAAGGGGATAACAGCAGAGCACCAACAGTAGCATCCCTATGACTCCCATCCTTTCTCGCTGGGAGCTACTCAGTAGCAGAGAAGCCTTCTGTGAGGAGTATATGGCCCAGGTGTATGCCTGACTTCCAAATTATCCTTTCTTTTCTTTTCTCTCTCATTGTCTCTCTCTCCCCCTTCCCCGATCTGGGTCACTCTTTAATTTCTATTGTCATAGTCTCTGTGCCATAATGTCCTCAATTTCCAAATATTCCATGTCAGATTGGTGATTTCCTCGTGTCTTTCCACTGCAGAAGGTTTCAACATCTGTGTCCATAACTCAAGTGTTCTGCATTTTACAGTGTGTGGCACTGCAGACTGCTGGGGAAGGCAACATAACTTGGGTTTGAGACTTATCTACTACTTACTAGCTCAGTGAACTGAGCTCTGGCTTTTAGTTTCTTCATCTGTAAAATAGAAATAATAATGTTTCCTTCCTCTTAGAATTCCTTGATAATTCAATGAGCTAATATGTTCAAATCACTCAGAATAGTGTCCATACAGGATGGGTATTCATTAAATATTAAGTATTCATAGTCACAAAGTACAGAGGCTGCCTTTTTCAACTTCAGATTCTATCAATTCTGTTTTTCATCTCTGTTTATTTCCATAGCTCCAAATTGCCGTTGCCCACATTTGTGCAGTTTGGGATATAAGGTCCTATTCTTCCTCAGTGTCAGGAACTAATGTCTTCTGCCTATAACAATTTCCAGAAAAGCCTTAAGAGTGCTCTCTGTGGCTATACTAAAGAGGTTTGGTTCCCAGCGAGGCAATGGAGGACTTTTAGACCAACTGTTGCCTAGAGGACTCTTTACAATTGAAGCCCTTTCTTTTTATGGCATTGTCTTTTTCATCTCATATCTACTGACTCCCAAGCTCCAAAGACTGAGACTAAAATTACCTCATGGAGATAAAATTTTAGTCTTTAAAACTAATAAGTACCCCTGTTTGGCTACTACAGTGCTCATTTAATCCTGAAAATTATCCTGAGACATGTGATCTCCATTGACTTAGAAATTGAAGCTTGGAGGGATTCAATTCACACAAAAGGTCACAAAGCAGGTTTTGGTGTTTAACTGATTCATATTTACTAGTTGAGGGCTCCCTGAGCTGCCCCAGCACTGCAACCCTGTGGACTCCTCCACCAAGGTTTTGCATGGGAGAGATGCCCAGGCCTGGTTCTAAGGCATCGGTTGTGTCTCATTCCTTACCAAGCTTTATACTCAGAGGAAAGTAGATATTAGTTAGTCTCTTCTGTTATCTAAGCAATTAGTTACTTTTGAATTATCTTTTAAGTGAGTAAAGATGGCATAAATATCACTTTGTAACTAAAGTACTTTGTCATGTCATTGTTGACTGGATCCCTGATTCCTCCTCCATTTACCTCTTACTTTTAGAGGTTTTCCCAGAATGCACTGGGGAAAGCGCTCTGCTGTAATGGTTGCTCAGACGATTGCACTACTTCATAATGGTGACTCTTGGTGACTCTGGGCTGTTGTCAGACCTCACCATGCCTCTCTTTCTTTTGTCAAATGAAGGCTAAAAATACTGGCTCTTATTAAAAAAAAATAAAGTGCCATTTGCAATGACATGGATGGAACTAGAGGGTATTACACTAAGTGAAATAAGTCAGTCAGAGAAAGACAATTATCATAGGATCTACTGATATGTGGAATTTGAGAAACAAGGCAGAGGATCATAGTGGAAGGGAGGGAAAAATGAAACAAGACGAAACCAAAGAGGGAGACAAACCATAAGAGACTCTTAATCTCAGGAAACAAACTGAGGGTTGCTGGAGTGGTGGGGGGTGGGAGGGATGGGGTGCCTGGGTGATGGACATTGGGGAGGGTATGTGCTAGGGTGAGCTCTGTGAATTGTGTAAGACTGATGAATCACAGATCTGTACCCCTGAAACAAATAATACATTATATGTTAATAAAAAGAAAAAAAAATAATACTGGCTCTTTATAGGATTATGAAGAACAAATAAGATATGTATAAAAGTGCATATTTAAATGTCAGCCACTATTATTATAGATGGTTCTGAGAAGATAGAAGGAAGCACGGTTTGTGAATAAGTATTAACTAAAGCTTTGCAATATCTTTGGATAAATTGAAGATTCATGATTTTAATAAGAAAACTATTAGACAAATATGTATGTGGGGCATTCTATATGATGATTGGGCTGGATTCTTTAAAAATGTCAGTGTCATTAGAATAAAAAAGTCAGAAACTTCGCATTAAAGGATACTAAAGAGGTAAGACACCTAAATTCTCTGTGTGATTCTCTCAACTGGATCCTGGATTTGAAAGGAAAAAAAAGATACAACGGCTATTCTCAAACTTGGCATATATTTAGAATCACTGAGATCTTGTTAAATGAGTAGAGTCTGAGGTTCTACAATTCTAACAAACTCCCAGGTAATACAATTACTCAGTCTGCAGACTGCACTATAAGTAATAAGGGCTAAATAGACAATATTGGAACAATGGGGATATTTAAATATGGGCCACATATTATTAGATAGTATATCCATGATAAAGTGTAATAAAGTTTTTGTGCATACAGGTGCATATTTTTAGGAGATATCTGTTGAAATACTCAGTGTTCAGATATGAAATGTGAAACATTTTCAAATGGTTTGAGGGGAAAAAAGCATATGTGTGCATGTGGGAGGGGACAAATGGGGCAAAATATTAACAATTTGCCATTTTAGCTGAAGATCTATAAGTTTGAAATTTCTCAAAATGAATGTATTTGAGAAAATAATATGGCTCCCCTCCATGGTAATTTTCAGTGAAGTTTCCAAGATATTCCTTTTCTCATCCATCTCATGGTAAAACTTGAAACTTCTTTACCTCCAACATTCTCTCCCTGTTCAATTAGGAATCTACCCCACAAGTTTTTCTTCAGATTAGGGGTCTATCTTCTGAGTGAATTGACTCATTGTTATTTCTGTTTGTAAAGAAACACAAGTAAAGAAAGCTATAGAAAGTGATGGTGTTGAAGGTGACTCCATTGGAAAGATACTGCCCATTGCATAGCATTAGTACTTGCCAGAGAGATTGCCACAAATTAAAGGCAATACACATCTGGTGACCCAGAGATCTTGATATTTATTTCTTATTGAACTTTTTTCTCAATATTCTGGTTATATTCAGTGACTCTCAATCTCTCTTCCTCTGCCCCCACTCCTTTTAGGCTTTGGATATCCTTATTCTTTTCCCAACTTGGTTTTCAATTCTGCCTTAATTGTTTCAGATAACTTTCTAGATGTACTCTCCTGGTAACCATCAAATGTGCACTATGTTACCATTGACTACAGTCACCAGGCTGCACCCCAAATCATGATCTATTCATTTCAAAACTGGAAGTCTGTACCTCCAGATCCCTTTCACCCATCTCTCCTACCCTCACCCCTCTCCCTTGTGGCAACCACCTCTCTGTTTCCTGTATCATTGAGTTTTGTTTTTGTTTTGTTTTGTCTTTTAGATTTCACCTGTGAGTGAGATCGTAGGATATTTGTCTTTCTCTGCTTGACATTTATTTGCTAAGCTTAATATCCTCAGGGTCCAAGCATGTTGTGGTAAATGGCAGGATTTCCTTCTTTTTTATGGTATCTTTCTTTACTACAGGGTAGTGAATACTTCCAGGTATTGACCCATCTTGCATCCATTTTTTTTTTTGGATGATGAAATCCAAATGACTGTTGTTGGAATTTCCTCTACAACTCTTCAGTGTTATTCAAAATGACCCATTTCATCCCATGAGCATGATAGCTTTCATTTAATTTAGAAGAGAAACATATTCCACTTACTATTAGATATAATACAATGTTGAAAGTGCTACCACTTTCCTGCCACCACCATGAATAAACCTACCTGGGAATGGAGCCAAAATAAGGAAGCAGAGCCAAGAAGTAGGTAAAGAAGAAAGTCCTGTTGACCTAATGTCAATCCCTGAAACAAGATGTTTGTGATGCCAGCAAAAAGTAGCCCTGGATTTTATAGTTATATGAAGCAATAAATTTCCTTTTTCTGCCTATACCATTTTAGGTTAGCTTTTATGTTAATCACAACCAAAAGATATCTTACTGATGCTGATAGATACCTGGAAGTATAAGTGTCAGACTTGGAGGTTATGTACAGTTAAAATTATTATAGACATCGACAAATTGCCCTTCCATAGACTCTACCAACTTAAAACACAACAAACCCCTCTCCATCAAAAATATTATAAACAACTTTATCTTTTGACAATGTATAGTAAAAAATAATATCTTTTTAAATTGAACTATCTGAGGGATAGATAAGTTAATTTTTTCACACATTTTACCATTTATAATTTTTTTCTGGTGGCTTTACTGTGCATACATTTTCTTGTTTTAGATTAGATTATTTATATGATTTTCAGATGGTCTTCATATATCCTTTATTATATAAGGTGAATATATTTTCTTCTAAACTATCCCTTTTTTTGAAATATTATTTATGGTATTCACATATAGATGTTTTTTAAAATTTTACTAGTGACATCTGTCAATCATTTTCTCTGTAGTTGATATATTTTTTTGTCTTGCTTAGAGGTTCTTCCTAAAATCATATTAACTTCCTTAATTTTTTAAAATTTTATTTTATCCTCAATTTTTAAATTTTAATTTCCTATTTTATTTTTAAAACATTAAAAATATTTTTAAAGTTTTCTTCTTTTATTATTTTTGAGTATAGTTGACACAATGTTACATTAGTTTCAGGTGCATAACATAGTGATTCAACAGTTCTATCAATTATGTTTTGCCCAACACAAGTGTAGCTACTATCTATCACTGTATGCTATTACAATACCATTGACTTTATTTGGTTGTATATTGTGAGATAATATATAATATATAACTAATTGTGCTACATACTATTTGTTAAATAGTTAATTCTTTCCCAGTGATTTGAAATGTCATTTCATCATCTGTAATATGTAATATGTAATATGTAAACTGTATACCTAAGTTTGTTGTTTGATTTTATTCTACTTCATTAATCCATTTTAATTTTTTCCTTTTGAACTCAGGTACATATAATTTTATTAATCATAAACCTTCTCTTATGACATATTGCCAGCATTGCCTTATGAATTACATGGTTTCATTTATTTGGTTGGTTTGACAATTTAAAAAACACTTGCAAATCCATCACTGAGAGTAATATCCAGGAACTTTGACAATGACCTATATCTAACTACTTAGTTATCTTCTTCCAATCTTTTTTAAATTTTATTTAAATTAGAGTTAGATAACATATACCGAAATAGTAGTTCCAAGGTATACGATATAGTGATTTAGCACTTCCATACAACACTCATCACAAAGAATGCACTCCTTAATCCCCATCACCTTTTTAATCCATCCCTCCACCCATCTTCCTTTTGGTAACCATCTGTTTGTTCTCTATAGTTAAGAGTCTTTCTTGGTTTGACTCTCTCTTTTTTCCCCTTTGCTTATTTATTTCTTAAATTCCACATATGAGTGAAATCATAGGGTATTTGTCTTTCTCTGATTGATATAATTCACTTAGCATTATTATTTTTTTTTAATTTTTTATTGTTATGTTAATCACCATATATTACATAATTTGTTTTGGTGTAGTGTTCCATAATTCATTGTTTCTTCATAACACCCAGTGCTCCGTGCAGAATGTGCCCTCTTTAATACCCATCATCAGGCTAACCCATCCCCCTACCCTCCTCCCCTCTAGAAACCTCAGTTTGTTTTTCAGAGTCCATCATCTCTCCTGGTTCGTCTCTCCCTCTGACTTACACCCCTTCATTCTTCCTCTCCTGCTATCTTCTTCTTTTTCTTTTTTCTTAAAATATGTTGCGTTATTTGTTTCAGATCTGTGATTCAACAGTCTTACACAATTCACAGCACTCACCATAGCACATATCTTCCCCAATGTCTATCACCCAGCCACCCCCTCCCTCCCACCCCCGACCACTCCAGCAACCCTCAGTTTGTTCCTGAGATTAAGAATTCCTCATATCAGTGAGGTCATATGATACATGTCTTTCTCTGATTGACTTATTTCACTCAGCATAACACCCTCCAGTTCCATCCACGTCGTTGCAAATGGCAAGATCTCATTCCTTTTGATGGCTGCATAATATTCCATTGTGTATATATACCACCTCTTCTTTATCCATTCATCTGTCGATGGACATCTTGGCTCTTTCCACGGTTTGGCTATCGTGGACATTGTTGCTATAAACATTGGGGTGCACGTACCCCTTCGGGTCCCTACATTTGTATCTTTGGGGTAAATACCCAGTAGTGCAATTGCTGGATCGAATGGTAGATCTAATTTCAACTGTTTGAGGAACCTCCATACTGTTTTCCAGAGGGGTTGCACCAGCTTGCATTCCCACCAACAGTGTAGGAGGGTTCCCCTTTCTCCACATCCCCGCCAACATCTGTCATTCCCTGACTTGTTAATTTTAGCCATTCTGAAGGGTGTGAGGTGGTATCTCATTGAGGTTTTGATTTGGATTTCCCTGATGCCGAGCGATGTTGAGCACTTTTTCATGTGCCTGTTGGCCATTTGGATGTCTTCTTTGGAAAAATATCTGTTCATGTCTTCTGCCCATTTCTTGATTGGATTATTTGTTCTTTGGGTGTTGAGTTGGATAAGTTCTTTATAGATTTTGGATACTAGCCCTTTATCTGATATGTCATTTGTAAATATTTTCTCCCATTCTGTCGGTTGTCTTTTGGTTTTGTGGACTGTTTCTTTGGCTGTGCAAAAGCTTTTTATCTTGATGAAATCCCAATAGTTCATTTTTGCCCTGGCTTCCTGTGCCTTTGGTGATGTTTCTAGGAAGAAGTTGCTGCGGCTGAGGTCGAAGAGGTTGCTACCTGTGTTCTCCTTTAGGATTTGGATAGACTCCTGTCTCACGTTTAGGTCTTTCAACCATTTGGAGTCTATTTTTGTGTGTGGTGTAAGGAAATGGTCCAGTTTCATTCTTTTGCATGTGGCTGTCCAATTTTCCCAACACCATTTGTTGAAGAGACTGTCTTTTTTCCACTGGACATTCTTTCCTGCTTTGTCAAAGATAAGTTGACCATAGAGTTGAGGGTCCATTTCTGGGCTCTCGATTCTGTTCCATTGATCTATGTGTCTGTTTTTGTGCCAGTACCATACTGTCTTGATGATGACAGCTTTGTAATAGAGCTGGAAGTCCGGAATTGTGATGCCGCCAGCTTTGCTTTCCTTTTTCAAGATTCCTCTGGCTATTCGTGGTCTTTTCTGGTTCGATACAAATTTTAGGATTACTTGTTCCATTTCTTTGAAAAAAGTGGATGGTATTTTGATGGGGATTGCATTGAATGTGTAGATTGCTCTAGGTAGCATGACATCTTCACAATGTTGGTTCTCCCAATCCATGAGCATGGAACATTTTTCCATTTCTTTGTGTCTTCTTCAATTTCTTTCCTGAGTATTTTATAGTTTTCTGAGTACAGATCCTTTGCCTCTTTGGTTAAATTTATTCCTAGGTATCTTATGGTTTTGGGTGCAATTGTGAATGGGATCGACTCCTTGATTTGTCTCTCTTCTGTCTTGTTGTTGGTGTATAGGAATGCCACTGATTTCTGTGCGTTGATTTTATAGCCTGCTACTTTACTGAATTCCTGTATGAGTTCTAGCAGTTTTGGGGTGGAGTCTTTTGGGTTTTCCACATACAGTATCACATCATCTGCAAAGAGTGAGAGTTTGACTTCCTCTTTGCCGATTTGGATGCCTTTGATTTCCTTTTGTTGTCTGATTGCTGTGGCTAGGACTTCTAATACTATGTTGAATAGCAGTGGTGAGAGTGGACATCCCTGCCGCGTTCCTCACCTTAGGGGAAAAGCTCTCAGCTTTTCCCCATTGAGAATGATATTCGCTGTAGGTTTTTCGTAGATGGCTTTTATGATATTGAGGTATGTACCCTCTATCCCTATACTCTGAAGAGTTTTGATCAAGAAAGGATGCTGTACTTTGTCAAATGCTTTTTCTGCCTCTATTGAGAGGATCATATGATTCTTGTTCTTTCTTTTGTTAATGTATTGTATCACGTTGATTGATTTGCGGATGTTGAACCAGCCTTGCAGCCCAGGGATAAATCCCACTTGGTCGTGGTGAATAATCCTTTTAATGTACTGTTGGATCCTATTGGCTAGTATTTTGGTGAGAATATTTGCATCCATGTTCATCAAGGATATTGGTCTGTAGTTCTCCTTTTTGATGGGATCTTTGTCTGGTTTTGGGATCAAGGTAATGGTGGCCTCATAAAATGAATTTGGAAGTTTTCCTTCCATTTCTAGTTTTTGGAACAGTTTCAGGAGAATAGGTATTAATTCTTCTTTAAATGTCTGATAGAATTCCCCTGGGAAGCCATCTGGCCCTGGGCTTTTGTTTCTTGGGAGATTTTTGATGACTGCTTCAATTTCCTTAGTGGTTATAGGTCTGTTCAGGTTTTCTATTTCTTCCTGGTTCAGTTTTGGTACTTGATACATCTCTAGGAATGCACCCATTTCTTCCAGGTTATCTAATTTGCTGGCATAGAGTTGCTCATAATATGTTCTTATAATTGTTTGTATTTCTTTAGTGTTGGTTGTGATCTCTCCTCTTTCATTCATGATTTTGTTGATTTGGGTCATTTCTCTTTTCTTTTTGATCAGTCTGGCCAGGGGTTTATCAATCGTGTTAATTCTTTCAAAGAACCAGCTCCTAGTTTCGTTGATCTGTTCTACTGTTCTTTTGGTTTCTATTTCATTGATTTCTGCTCTGATCTTTATTATTTCTCTTCTCCTGCTGGGTTTAGGCTTTATTTGCTGTTCTTTCTCCAGGTCCTTTAGGTGTAGGGTTAGATTGTGTATTTGAGACCTTTCTTGTTTCTTGAGAAAGTCTTGTATTGCTATATACTTTCCTCTCAGGACTGGCTTTGCTGTATCCCAAAGATTTTGAACAGTTGTGTTTTCATTTTCATTGGTTTCCATGAATTTTTTTAATTCTTCTTTAATTTCCTGGTTGACCCATTCATTCTTTAGTAGGATGCTCTTTAGCCTCCATTTATTTGAGTTCTTTCCGACTTTCCTCTTGTGATTGAGTTCTAGTTTCAAAGCATTGTGGTCTGAAAATATGCAGGGAATGATCCCAATCTTTTGGTACCGGTTGAGACCTGATTTGTGACCTAGGATGTGATCAATTCTGGAGAATGTTCCATGGGCACTAGAGAAGAATGTGTATTCCGTTGCTTTGGGATGGAATGTTCTGAATATGTCTGTGAAGTCCATTTGGTCCAGGGTGTCATTTAAAGTCTTTATTTCCTTGTTGATCTTTTGCTTAGATGATCTGTCCATTTCAGTCAGGGGGGTGTTAAAGTCCCCCACTATTATTGTCTTGTTGTCAATGTGTTTCTTTGCTTTTGTTATTAATTCCCTTATATAATTGGCTGCTCCCATGTTCAGGGCATAGATATTTACAATTGTTAGATCTTCTTGTTGGATAGACCCTTTAAGTAGGATATAGTGTCCTTCCTCATCTCTTATTACAGTCTTTGTTTTAAAATCTAGTTTGTCTGATATAAGGATTGCCACCCCAGCTTTCTTTTGGTGTCCATTAGCATGGTAAATGGTTTTCCGCCCCCTCACTTTCAATCTGGGGGTGTCTTTGGGTCTAAAATGGGTCTCTTGCAGACAGCATATGGATGGGTCTTGTTTTTTAATCCAATCTGATAGCCTGTGTCTTTTGATTGGGGCATTGAGCCCATTTACATTCAGGGTAACTATTGAAAGGTATGAATTTAGTGCCATTGTATTGCCTGTAAGGTGACTGTTACTGTATGTTGTCTGTGTTCCTTTCCGATCTTTGCTGCTTTTAGGCTCTCTCTTTGCTTAGAGGACCCCTTTCAATATTTCTTGGAGGGCTGGTTTCGTGTTTGCAAATTCCTTTAGTTTTTGTTTGTTCCGGAAGCTTTTTATCTCTCCTTGTATTTTCAATGACAGCCTAGCTGGATATAGTATTCTTGGCTGCATATTTTTCTCGTTTAGTGCTCTGAAGATATCTTGCCAGTCCTTTCTGGCCTGCCAGGTCTCTGTGGATAGGCCAATCTAATATTTTTACCATTGTAGGTTACATATCTCTTCTCCTGAGCTGCTTTCAGGATTTTCTCTTTGTCTCTGAGACTCGTAAGTTTTACTATTAGATGTCGGGATGTTGACCTATTTTTATTGATTTTGAGAGGAGTTCTCTGTGCCTCCTGGATTTTGTTGCCTGTTTCCTTCCTCACATTAGGGAAGTTCTCTGTTATTATTTGCTCCAATATACCTTCTGCCCCTCTCTCTCTTTCTTCTTCTTCTGGGATCCCAATTATTCTAATGTTGTTTCATCTTATTGAATCACTTATCTCTCGAATTCTGCCCTCGTGATCCTGTAGTTGTTTCTCCCTCTTTTTCTCAACCTCTTTACTTTCCATCATTTGGTCTTCTATATCACTGATTCTCTCTTCTGCCTCATTTATCCTAGCAGTTAGTGCCCCCATTTTTTTTAAAAAACTTTTTATTGTTATGTTAATCACCATATATTACATAATTTGTTTTGGTGTAGTGTTCCATGATTCATTGTTTGTTCATAACACCCAGTGCTCTATGCAGAATGTACCCTCTTTAATACCCATCACCAGGCTAACCCATCCCCCTACGCTCCTCCCCTCTAGAACCCTCAGTTTGTTTTTCAGAGTCCATCATCTCTCCTGGTTCATCTCCCCCTCTGACTTACTCCCCTTCATTCTTCCTCTCCTGCTATCTTCTTCTTTTACTTTTTTCTTAAAATATGTTGCGTTATTTGTTTCAGAAATACAGATCTGTGATTCAACAGTCTTACACAATTCACAGCCCTCACCGTAGCACATATCTTCCCCAATGTCTATCACCCAGCCACCCCATCCCTCCCACCCCCGACCACTCCAGCAACCCTCAGTTTGTTCCTGAGATTAAGAATTCCTCATATCAGTGAGGTCATATGATACATGTCTTTCTCTGATTGACTTATTTCACTCAGCATAACACCCTCCAGTTCCATCCACGTCGTTGCAAATGAGTGCCCCCATTTTTGATTGCACCTCATCAATAGCCTTTTTGATTTTGACTTGGTTAGATTTTAGTTCTTTTATTTCTCCAGAAAGGGTTTCTCTAATAACTTCCACACTTTTGTCAAGCCCAGCTAGTATCTTTAACGTCATGATTCTGAACTCTAGGTCCAAGAACGTACTAATGTCCGTATTGAGTAGGTCCCTGGCTGACAGTACTACCTCTTGTTCTTTTTGCTGAGGTGATTTTTTTCGTCTTGTCATTTTGTCCAGAGGAGAATAGATGAATGAGAGAACAAAATGCTAACAGGTTTACAACGTCCCCAGCAAATATACTGTATACAAATCAGAAAAGACCTGAAACCAGGGGAAAAGAAAGGGAAAGAAAGAAAAAAGAAAGAGAAAAAGAAAAAAAAAGATAAAAACAAAAACAGAACAATACAAAAAAAGCAGAATGTGATCAAATATGATCAGGCTAGTGCATAGATCAGTGCCACACACTACATTTTGGGCGTATTTTGGTCTGTTAGAAAAAAGTGCCTCCTAAAAGTTTAAAGGAAGAAAGACATATATGTACAAAATAAGGGTTGATACAATGAAGGGATAGAAGATGACTGTAAAGATGAAAATTATAAAAGATTTTATAAAAGGACTTGATAAGATAAGAAGTTGTTTGAAAAAGAAAGAAGATTAAAAAAAAAAAAAAGAAAAGGGAGAGAATGTGATCAGGCAGGAGACTAGAACAGAACCATACACTAGTGATTTAGGGTATATTTTTATCTGTTAGAAGAAACTGTATCTCAAATTTCTAAAGAGAGAACAACTTATATATATATGCCAAAAATAAGAGTAACTACTATGAAGGGATAAAATATGACTCTAAAAATGAAAAATAAAAAATGTTGTTTTTTTTTTTAAAGAGATTGATAAGATGTTGGTTGAAAAAGGGAAAAAGAAAAAGAAAAAAAGTTAACAAGAATTAACTTTGATGAACTAATGAATCATGGTAAAAAAAAGCCATGAATTCTATGTGCAGTATTCCTCTAGCGCTGGAGTTCTCCCGTTCTCCTTGATCAGTAAACTTGGTCTTGGCTTGCTGGCTGTTCGTGTTGATCTTCTGGGGGAGGGGCCTGTTGCTGTGGTTTCCAAATGTCTTTGCCTGAGGCTGAATTGCCCCGCCCTTGTCGGTCCAGGCTAAGCAAGCTGCTGGGATTTGATCTCAGGAGCTTTTGTTCTCTGCAAGCTCTCTGTATAGCCTTGGAGGACCAGGGCAAAAATGGTGGCCTCCCAATCTCCACCCGGAGGAGCTGAGAACTCGGGGCTCCGTTCCTCAGTGCGCCCCCAGAGAAAAGCAGTCACTCCCTTGTCCCCGGTCTCCGGCCGCACTCCGTGCTCACCCGGCCTGTGACCAAGCGTTTGTATCTCTGGCACCCGACCCCGTGTGGAGTCTCCAAACCCAGCAGATCCCTGCGGTGCGTTCCCGCGCTGCTCCTCCCCGGGAAGGAAGCATAGTCTCCCCGGATCTGCCGCTTGTTGGGTCCCTGCTGCAGGAGCAGTGGCCCGACTGGGCCACGGATCACAGTTTATGGCAACCCCGAGCTGAGAGCCCGCGCCTCAGCTCCGTCTCTGCAGCCGGCTTCCCCGCTCCGATACCTGGGAGCTCTGGCGCACTCAGGCTCCCCCGGTCTTTCTGTGACCCCAAGGGTCCTGAGACCCCACTGTCCCATGAGGGTTCCACCCACGCTTAGCCACTGGAGCGCCATCCCTCAGCGGAGCCGGCTTCTAAAAGTTCCGATTTTGTGCTCCGCGGCTCTATCACTTGCCAGAAGCGGCCAACGGAGGCCCCTCCCCCGCCGTCTATCCTCCCGAATATAGCCTCGGATTCACTTCTCCGCACGTCCTACCTTCCAGTAAGTGGTCGCTTCTCTGTTCAGATAGTTGTTGCTACTCTCCTCTTTGATCTCCTGTTGAGTTCATAGGTGTTCAGAATGGTTTGATCCCTATTCAGCTGAATTCCTGAGACCAGACGAAATCTAGGTCTCCTACTCCTCCGCCATCTTGCTCCACCCCTTCACTTAGCATTATACTCTCTAGCTCCATCCATATCATTACAAATGGCAAGATTTCATGGCTGTGTAATATTCCATTATATATATATAATATATATATATCATATATATATATATAACACCTCTTTATCCATTCATCAGTTGATGGATACTTGAGTTGTTTCCATAATTTGGCTACTGTAGATAATGCTGTGATAAACATAGGGGTGCATGTAACCCTCTCAATTAGTATTTTCGTATTCTTTGGGTAAATACCTAGTAGTGCAATTGCTGGATTATAGGGCAGTTCTATTTTTAACTTTCTGAGGAAACTCAATACTGTTTTCCAGAGTGGCCACTCCAGTTTGCTTTCCTGCCAACAGTGCAAAAGGGTTCCCCTTTCTCCATAACCTGTTATTTCTTCTGTTGTTGAGTTAAGCCCTTCTGACAGATGTGAGGCAATATCTCATTATAATTTTGATTTGCATTTCTTTCCCTGATGATCAGTGATGATGAGCATCTTTTCATGGGTCTGTTGGCCATCTGGATGTCTTCTTTGGAAAAATGCCTATTCATATCTTCTGCCAATTTCTTAACTGGATTATTTGTTTTCTCAATTAATATAGCTTCATAGAAATTCTTATACCTTATAGGGAAAGTGTTATTTCCTTCTCTTATTCTTTGCAAATATTTGACTATCCATGGCTCTATTCTTCACCTAAAAGTAGATTATATCTTTTCCTTGTCAAATGAAATATTTACCTACTGGACTGAAATATAACTTGTCATCTGTTTCAGTCAAGTATGGTAAGCCTTGATGATGATTTCATGATATAATTCAGTTCCCATTTTATTTTTTTAAATTTAATTTAAATTTAAATTTGTGCTCCATGCAGTACTGCCCTCCTTAATACCCATTACCAGTCCCCATTTTATTTAGAAGCAGTTGTTCTCAAGTTATACTCTAGTGGAAACAAGGGATTCTAATGATAAATTTGAATTATTTCAATTATTCCCAGGTGTGATGAAAATTTTTTTCAATAAATTTATCTAAAACTTTTGGTGTTTGTTATTATTTTCACATACTAAAATCTATATAAGATGTATTAGAATAAGTATGCCTAGTTGCTGAAACAAATCACCTCAAAATCTTATTGGTTTAAAATAATAAAGTTTTACTTTTTTTGTCAGTCATGGAACACATCACTTTCACTCAATTCTATTGGTCAGAATGAAGTTTATGATGCCAAGTTTACTTCTAATGGTTAGGATTTATTATCCTCCTGTCTGACCAGGAAGAAAATAAAATACATTTTATAAGTTTATAGTACTTTCTCTGCCACAGATTGTTGCTTATGTATCACAATGTATGTTTTTTCATTGTTTTAAGTTTGTATTTAAGTGCATCATGGTGTTTTATAAAATTATGGTGGCTTTTAGAAAGCCATTAGTTTAAAAAACTTGAGGAACACTTAACTAAATGTTGGAAAGTTCTGTAAGTGTTTTACTACCAATTTTATATTTCCCTGTAGAAAATATATATAGACAGAAAAATACAAAGATAGAGCTGCTGAACAAATATGCTGAGGCTATACTAATTCACTAGTAGAACTATTAGAATTATTCATGCTTGTTTAAAAGACAAACGTAAAAAAAGAAATCTAAATATATATTACAACTGGAATGCAGAGGTATTTTCTATGTAGAAAGAAACTAAACTCTAACACTGTCATTCCTATATTTATTTCATACGTTAGGTGTTTATTTTATAAAACACCTTCATGTAATTTTTCTTCTCTGATATCTTTGAAAATAGGTATAAACCATTATTTATAAAGTCATATTTTAAAACTTCCACTTCACTCTACATTCTCTATTCTCCACATTAACTTTAATGACTTTGAATAGATCAAATTGAAACCGTGGTTTACATTAAATAATGCCTCCAATGTAATGACACAAAAAAATTGATTTGTTACTACATAGTAATTGTGAGTGATACTGACATTACCACTGTTCTGAATTGATTTATAACCTCAGTAAGCCAGTAGAGGTCTACAGGGGTATTATTGAAATGGAAGAGCAAGAGATTATTGAAGAAAAGAAGATCACCAAGGAAACTGTGCTTCTCCCTGGGTATTTCATACAAAGACTTTATGGAAACATTCATATGCACTGAATAAACCATGAAAACTTTTAGAACCGATTACTCTAATTTTGATGAAAACTGAGAATCTTTAGAGCAACAGAACAATACAAATTTCCTCTGCTTACTAACAGGAACATTTTCTACGGAAAAATAGAGGGAATCTTCAGTCTAAATTTCAATAAGCTTATATTTTAAGGGATCTCAGCAAGTCCAACAGATGCATAAAATGATCAAAGAAAAAAATTTATACTTATAACTTTATATATTAACTGTTTTTTACATAAGAAATGTTTGTGAATAAGTTGTTTTATTTTTAATCAGTTATTTTTAAAATCAATTTTGGCAATTTTATGGCATAAAATATATTTTTTAAACAGAAATCCAATTATAAAACTTTGCTACTAGGAAGGAAATATTTCACTTATGGCTTTATTTGTGGTTGCTACACATGGAAAAAGTTAAGAGACTTAGGGACAATAACTTTAATAATTTAATTTTAATAAGAGGCAGATTTTAAAATCACCTCACAGTTGTTATAAGTATTTTTGTTAGATACATTCCATTTTGTTGTGAAATATTTCTTAAGGAGTCAATTTCAGGTAAATGTGTAGCACCAGGATCTGAATTTTGGTTAGTGTCAAGGCTTTAGATAAAGGATAATGCTTAATGGAAAAAGCATCACTGAGAGATGCTTGGAGGAGATCATCAAGATGACATGACCACAGGTTGACCCTCAAGTTAAATCCGGGCTATCAGAGAGTCCTCACCCTCTCTGTCCTTGGAAAGTATGCTCACTGTTTCCACAGCTGGAACCATTTTAGGGACCCAACCTTGAGAAAGGTTGAGACTATCTAGATGGTACTTGCAACTGAACCCAATAGGGTTCTATGAGGCCTTGTCAGATTATGGCAAGCAGATGCAGAGATCTACTTGTCTTGCTGCTGCCCATGACAAGCCTTGTATGAAAATTCTCTTGTTTATTAAAACCTCCTACCAATCAGGAGCAGCCTGCCTCTTTCTTTGGTCTCTCCTTTCCCTCCGTGTACAGGGGCTAGTTTGTAAACCAACAGAAAGGGAGAGAAATAAAGTAAGACTGTATGCTGTGCTATGATATACCCTTCCTCCTAACCCTCAGTGGTTATTAATTGGATATGTAAAACATCCTATCTATTTCAGCATCATTTGATTGTAGCCCTGTGAAAAAGATATAAAAGATATTTAATGAAAGGGTGGGGAAAGAACATTTTATTTTTATGTTGAAACTTGCTATTAGAATTGGAATCTTTATGCAAGTTTATCTTGCATTGAACCATATCATGTCTTGATTCAGGGTCTTTAGGATCAATTTTAAGATGTATTAGCCAAATATTTAAAGAAGTGTTAATACCTACTCTTCTCAAACTATTCCAAAAATTAGAAAAGGAAGGAAAGCCTTCAAATTCATTCTATAAGGCCAGCATTACCCTGATACCAAAACCAAATAAAAAGAATTACATGCCAATATCTCTGATGAACATAGATGCAAATATCCTCACCAAAATATTAGAAAACCAAATGCAACAATACATTAGAAAAAAATCATTTACCATGATCAAGTGGGATTTATTGCCAGGATGTAAGAGTGATTCAATATTCACAAATCAATGTGATACATCACAACAACAAGAGAAAGGATAAAAAAACATATTTCAATAGATGCAGAAAAGGTATTTGACAAAGTACAACATTCATTCATGATAAAAACCCTCAACAAAGTAGGTTTAAAGGAAACATACCTCAACATAATAAAGGCCAGATATGAAAACCACACAGCCAACCTCACACTCAATGGTGGGAAATTGAAAGCCTATTCTCTAAGATCAGGAACAAGACAAGGATATCCACTCTCACCACTTTTATTCAACATAGTACTAGAAGTACTAGCCACAGCAATCCGACAAGAGAAAGGAATAAGAGGCATCCAAATTGGTAAGGAAGAAGCAAAACTTTCACTATTTCTGGTCATATTATACTATATATAGAAAACTCTAAAGATTCCACCAAAAAACTGCTAGAACTGTTAAACAAATTCAATAAAGTCACAGGATACAGAATCAATACAGAAATCTGTTGCATTTTATACACTAATAATGAAGCATCAGAAGGAGAAATTAAGAAAACAGTCCCATTTACAATTGCACCAAAAAGAATAAAATGCCTAGGAACAAACTTAACCAAGGAGGTAAAAGACCTGTACTCTGAAAACTATAAAACACTGATGAAAGAAATTGAAGATGACACAAAGGTATTCCGTGTTCATGGATTGGAAGGACAAATACTGATACAATGCCCATACTATTCAAAGTAATCTGCAGATTTAATGAAATCCCTATCAAAATGCCAACAACATTTTAACAGAACGAGAACAAATAATCCTAAAATTTGTATGGAACTACAGAAGACCTCAAATATTCAAAACAGTCTTGAAAAAGAAGAACAAAACTGAAGGTATCCCAAGCCCAGATTTCAAAATATAATACAGAGCTGTAGTAATCAAAACAGTATGGCACTGACACAAAAATAGACACATTTCTTTCAAGTTTTATTCAAATTCCAGTTAATATACAGTGTAATATTAGTTTCAGGTGACCTCCCCTTCAGTAACCCTCAGTTTACTCTCTGTAGTTAAGAGTGTTTCCTAGTTTGCCTCTCTTTGTTTTTCCCCTATGTTCATGTTTTGTTTCTTAAATTCCACATAGGAGTGAAATCATACAGTATTTGTCTTTCTCTGACTTATTTCACTTAGCATAATACTCTGTAGCTCCATCCATGTTGTTGCAAATGGCAAGATTCCATTCTTTTTGATGGCTCAGTAATATTTCATTGTACATATATCACATCTTTATCCATTCATCAGTCGATGGACATCTAGGCTCTTTCCATAATGCTGCTATAAACATGAAGGTGCATGTATACCTTCAAATCAGTAATTTTGACACATAGGCCAATAGAACATAACAGAGCCCAGAAATAAGCCCATGATTATATGGTCAATCAATCTTCAAAGGAGGCAAGAATATGCAATGGGAAAAAGACAGTCTCTCCAACAAATGGTGATGGGAAAACTGGACAGCAACATGCAAAAAATGAAACTGGACCACTTTCTTTCACCATACACAAAATAAACTAAAAATGGATTAAGGACCTCAAAGGGAGATCTGAAACCATAAAAATCCTAGAAGAGAGAACAGGCAGTAATTTTTCTGACATTGGCCATAGCAGCATTTTTCTAGATATGTCCCCTGAGGCAAGAGAAACAAAAGCAAAAATAAACTATTGGGACTACATCAAAATAAAAAGTTTCTGGGGCGCCTGGGTGGCTCAGTTGGTTAAGCATCTACCTTTGGCTCAGGTCATGATCCCAGGGTCCTGGGATTGAGTCCTACGTCAGGCTCCCTGCTCAGCAGGGAGTCTGCTTCTCCCTCTCCCTCTACTCTTCCCCACTTCTCATACACTCTCTCTCTCTCAAATAAATAAATAAAATATTTAAAATAAATAAATAGCTTCTGCACAGCAGAGGAAAAAAATCAACAAAACTAAAAGACAATCTATTGAATGGGAGAAGAGATTTGCAAATGACATATCTGATAAAGGGTTAGTATCTAAAATATATAAAGAACTTATACAACTCAACACCCAAAAAACAAATAACCCCATTAAAAATGAGCAAAAGACATGGAAAGGCATTTATCCAAAGACATACAGATGGTCAAGAGACACATGAAAATATACTCAACATCACTAATCAGCAAGTGCAAATCAAAACCACAAGATATCACCTCACATCTGTTAGAATGGCTAAAATCAACAATACAAGAAACAGGTGTTGAGGATGTGGAGAGAAAGGAACACTTGTACACTGTTTTTGGGAATATAAAATGGTGCAGCCACTATGGAAAATAGTATGGAGGTTCCTCAAAAAATTAAAAATAGAATTACCATGCAATCCAATAATTCCACTACTAGCTATTTATCCCCAAAATACAAAAAGACTAATTTGAAAGATACATGTGCCTTTATTTTTATTGCAGCACTATTTACAATAGCCAAGTTATGGAAATGACCCATGTCCACTGATAGATAAATGAATGAGGAAGAGGTGGTATATACAAACAATGGAATATTACTCAGCTGTAAAAAAAGAATGAAATCTTGCCATTTGCAAAAACACGGATGGATCCAGAGGGTAAAATGATGTGCAAAATAAGTCAGTCAAAGAAAGAAAAATACCATATGATTTCTCTTATATGTGGAAAATAAGAAAAAAGAACAATGAATAAAAAAAAAGAGAGACAAACCAAGAAACCAGCTCTTCCCTATGGAGAACAAACTGTTACCAGAGGGGAGGTCAGTGGGGGGATGGGTGAAATAGGTGAAGGGGATTAAAAGCACACTTAATTTGATAAGCACTGAGTAACGCATAGAATTGTCAAATCACTATTTGTACACCTGAAACTAATACAACACTCTGTTAACTACACTGGAGTAAATCAAGCAGGACACGTATTGCATGAAGCACTGGGTTTTATACGCAAACAATGAATCATGGAACACTACATTGAAAACTAATGATGTACCCAGAAGATCAGCAAGAACAGCCAGCCAAGACCAAGTTTACTGATCAATGAGAATGACAGAATGCCAGCACTAGGGGAATACAGCACATAGAGTTCATGGCTTTTTGAGTGGGTCGGGGTGGGGAGAGGAGCAAGATGGTGGAGGAGCAGGAGACCTAAATTTCATCTGGTCCCAGGAATTCAGCTAGATAGGGATCAAACCATTCTGACCACCTACAAACTGAACAGGAGGTCAAAGAAAAGCATAGCAGCAACTCTCTGAACAGAAAAGTGACCACTTTCTGGAAGATAGGACATGCAGAGAAGTGAATCCGAGATGATATTGGGGAAGATAGGCGGCGGGGAGGGGGCCTCCATCAGCCACTACTGGCAAGTGATAGAGCAGCAGAGCACAAAATCGGAACTTTTAGAGTCTGCTCCACTGAGAGACGTCCCTCCAGTGGCTAAGTGGGGGGGTGGAACCCTTGCTGGGACAGTATGGTATCGGGACCCTGGAGGTCACAGGAACACCAGGGGTACCTGAGTGTGGCAGAGCTCCCAGGTATCGGAGTGGGGAAGCCACCTGCAAAGATGGAGCTGAGGAGCGGGCTCTCAGTTTGGGGTTGCCATAAACCGTGATCCATGGCACAGTCAGGCCACTACTCTTCCAGCAGGGACCCAACAAACGGCAGATCCGGGAAGACTCCCCTCCATCCCCCGGGAGGAGCAGAGCAGGAGTGCACTGCAGGGATCTGCAGGGTTTGGAGACTCCAAACAGGGTTCTGTGCCAGAGGTAGAAAGGCTCAGTCACAAGCCAGGTGAGCATAGAGTGCAGCCAGAGACCAGGGAGATGGGAGTGATTGACCGCTTTTCTCTGGGGCAGGGCAATTCCGCCTCTGGCAAAGACATTTGAGAACCACGGCAACAGGCCCCTCCCCCAGAAGATCACCAAAAAACAGCCAGCCAAGACCAAGTTTACCGATCAATGAGAATGGCAAATCGCCAGCACTAGGGGAATACAGTACATAGAATTCATGGCTTTTTGCCCCGATTCTTTAGTCTTTCAAAGTTAATTTTTTTAGTTTTCTTTTTTTTTTTGAATTTTTCTCTTTCCCTTTTTCAACCAACATCTTATCAATGCCTTTTTTAAAATCTTTTTTATTTTTCATTTTTAGAGTCATATTCCATCCCTTCATGGTAGTTTATCTTATTTTTGATATATATATAAATTGTTCTCTCTTTAAAATTTTGGGATAGTTTCTTCTAATGGACCAAAATATACCCTAAATCTCTAGTGTATTGCTCTGTTCTAGTCTCCTGCCTGATCACATTTACTCCCCCCCTTTTTTTTTGTAATTCCTCTTCTTTCTTTATTCAACCAATTTCTTATCAATTTTATAAAATAAATTTTAAAATTTATTTAAATTTTTTAAATTTAAAATTATAAAATTTTATAAAATCTTTTCTTTCTTTCAAACTTTGGGAGGCACTTTCTTCTAACAGACCAAAATATGCCCAAAATCTAGTGTGTGGCACTGATCTATGCACCAGCCTGATCATATTTGATCATATTCTTTTTTTTTAAATCTTTTTCTTTTTTCTTTCTTTCCCTTTCTTTTCCCCCAGTTTCAGGTGTCTTCTGATTTGTTTAGTGTATATTTTTCTGGGGTTGTTGTTAGCATTTTGTTCTTTCATTCATATATTGTCCTCTGGATAAAATGACAAGAAGGAAAAATCACCTCAAAAAAAACAGGAGGTAGTACCGACTGCCAGGGACCTAATCAATACAGTAAGATGTCAGAACTAGAGTTGAGAATGACGATTTTAAAGATAGTAGCTGGGCTTGAAAAAAGCATGGAAGAAATTAGAGAAATCCTTTCCGGAGAAATAAAAGAACTAAAATCTAACCAAGTCGAAATCAAAAAGGCTATTAATGAGGTGCAATAAAAAATGAAGGCTCTAACTGCTAGGATAAATGAGGCAGAAGAGAGAACTAGTGATATAGAAGACCAAATGATGGAAAATAAAAAAGCTGAGAAAAAGAGAAAAACAACTACTGGATCATGAGGGCAGAATTTTAGAAATAACTGATAGGATAAGATGAAACAATATTAGAATAACTGGGATCCCAGAAGAAGAAGAGAGAGAGGGGCAGAAGGTAAATTGGAGCAAATTATAGCAAAGAACTTCCCTAATGTGGGGAAGGAAACAGGCATCAAAATCCAGGAGGCAGAGAGAACCCCCCTCAAAATCAACAAAAATAGGTCAACACCACAACATCTAATAGTAAAACTTACGAGTGTCAGAGACAAAGAGAAAATCCTGAAAACAGCTCAAGAGAAGACATCTGTAACCTACAATGGTAGAAACATTTATTAGCAACAGACCTATGCACAAAGACCTGGCAGGACAGAGAGGGCTGGCATGATATATTCAGAGTGCTAAATGAGAAAAATATGCAGCCAAGAATACTATATCCAGCTAAGCTGTCATTGAAAATAGAAGGAGATATAAAATAACTTCCAAGACAAACAAAAACTAAAAGAATTTGCAAACACAAAACCAGCCCTACAAGAAATATTGAAAGAGGTCCTCTACACAAAGAGAGAGCCTAAAAGTAATATAGATCAGAGAGGTATAGAGACAATATACAGTAACAGTCACCTTACAAGCAATAAAATGGGACTAAATTCATATCTTTCAGTAGGTACCCTGAATGTAAATGGGCTAACTGCCCCAATCAGAAGACACAGGCTATCAGATTGGATTAAAAAAACAAGACCCATCGATATGCTGTCTGCAAGAGACTCATTTTAGACCCAAAGACACCCCCAGATTGAAAGTGAGGGGGTGGAAAACCATTTACCATCCTAATGGACACCAAAAGAAAGCTGGGGTGGCGATCCTTATATCAGACAAATTAGATTTTAAACCAAAGACTATAATAAGAGATGGGGAAGGACACTACATCCTACTTAAAGGGTCTATCCAACAAGAAGATCTAACAATTGTAAATATCTATGCCCCTAACATGGGAGCAGCCAATTTTATAAGGAAATTAATAACAAAAGCAAAGAAACACGTTGACAACAAGACAATAATAGTGGGGGACTTTAACATCCCCCTAACTGAAATGGACAGATCATCTAAGCAAAAGATCAACAAGGAAATAAAGACCTTAAATGACACACTGGACCAAATGGACTTCACAGACATATTCAGAACATTCCCTCCCAAAGCAACAGAATACACATTCTTCTTTAGTGCCCATGGAACATTCTCCAGAATTGATCACATCCTAGGTCACAAATCAGGTCTCAATCGGTACCACAAGATTGGGGTCATTCCCTGCATATTTTTGGCCCACAATGCTTTGAAACTAGAACACAATCACAAGAGGAAAGTCAGAAAGAACTCAAATACATGGAGGCTAAAGAGCATCCTACTAAAGAATGAATGGGTCAACCAGGAAATTAAAGAAGAATTTAAAAAATTCATGGAAACCAATGAAAATGGAAACACAACTGTTCAAAATCTTTGAGTTGCAGCAAAGGCACTCCTAAGAGGAAAGTAGATAGCAGTACAAGGTTTCTCAAGAAACAAGGAGGTCTCAAATACACAATCTAAGCTTACACCTAAAGGAGCTGGAGAAAGAACATCAAATAAAGCCTAAATCCAGCAGGAGAAGCGAAATAATAAAGATCAGAGCAGAAATCAATGAAATAGAAACCTAAAGAATAGTAGAACAGATCAACAAAACTAGGAGCTGGTTCTTTGAAAGAATTAATAAGATTGATAAACCCCTGGTCAGATTTATCAAAAAGAAAAGAGAAATGAACCAAATAAATAAAATCACGAATGAAAGAGGAGAGATCACAACCAACACCAAAGAAATACAAACAATTATAAGAACATATTATGAGCAAGTATATGCCAGCAAATTAGATAATCTGGAAGAAATGGATGCTTTCCTAGAGATGTGTAAACTACCAAAACTGAACTAGAAAGAAACAGACCTGAACAGACCTATAACCACTAAGGAAATTGAAGCAGTCATCAAAAATCTCCCAACAAAAAAAGCCCAGGGCCAGATGGCTTCCCAGGGGAATTCTACCAAACATTTCAAGAAGAATTAATACCTATTCTGAAACTGTTCCAAAAAATAGAAATGAAAGGAAAACTTCCAAACTCGTTTTATGAGACCAGCATTACCTCGATCCCAAAACCAGACAAAAACCCCATCAAAAAGGAGAATTACAGACAATATTCCTGCTGAACATGGATGCAAAAATTCTCACCAAAATACTAGCCAATAGGATCCAACAGTACATTAAAAGGATTCCTCACTACGACCAAGTGGGATTTATCCCTGGGCTGCAAGTCTGGTTCAACATCTACAAATCAATCAATGTGATACAATACATTAATAAAAGAAAGAACAAGAACCATATGATCCTCTCAATAGATGCAGAAAAAGCATTTGATAAAGGACAGCATCCTTTCTTGATCAAAACTCTTCAGAGTATAGGGATAGAGGGTATATACCTCAATATCATAAAAACCATCTATGAAAAACCCACAGCGAATATCATTCTCAATGGGGAAAACCTGAGAGCTTTCCCCCTAAGGTGAGGAACATGGCAGGGATGTCCACTATCACCACTGCTATTCAACATAGTATTAGAAGTCTTAGCCACAGCAATCAGACAACAAAAAGAAATCAAAGGCATCCAGATTGGCAAAGAGGAAGTCAAACTCTCACTGTTTGCAGATGATATGATACTTTATGTGGAAAACCCAAAAGACTCCACTCCAAAACTGCTAGAACTCATACAGGAATTCAGTAAAATGGCAGGATATAAAATCAATGCACAGAAATCAGTGGCATTCCTGTACACCAACAACAAGACAGAAGAAAGAGAATTTAATGAATCAATCCCATTTACAATTGCACCCAAAACCATAAGATATCTAGGAATAAATCTAACCAAAGAGGCAAAGGATCTGTACTCAGAAAACTATAAAATACTCATGAAAAAAAATGAGGAAGACACAAAGAAATGGAGAAATGTTCCATTCTCATGGACTGGAAGAACAAATATTGTGAAGATGTCAATGCTACCTAGAGCAATCTACAAATTCAATGCAATCCCCATTAAAATACCATCCACTTTTTTCAACGAAATGGAACAAATAATCCTAAAGTTTGTATGGAACCAGAAAAGACTTCGAGTAGCCAGAGGAATGTTGAAAAAGAAAAGCAAAGCTGGCAGCATCACAATTCCGGACTTCCAGCTCTGGCACATAGTTTATACTTATCTGTAGAGATATGTGGAATCTCTTAGTAATCTCACTACCCATCACAACTCCCAAAGAAGGAAAACTGAAGAAAAAAGGAATCAAGGTGATTCTACCAGGAGACTAGTCAATAAAACTTTATATGAGGGGAGAAGTTGCAGATTGTGGCTATTGGAATATATATGAACTAGGCTTTTATTGGAGGAAGCACAATGGAATATTATGCAGCCATCAAAAAGAATGAAATCTTGCCATTTGCAATGATGTGGATGGATCTGGAGGGTATTATGCTGAGTGAAATAAGTCAATCAGAGAAAGACATGTATCATATGACCTCACTGATATGAGGAATTCTTAATCTCAGGAAACAAACAGGGTTGCTGGAGTGGTGGGGGGTGGGAGGGATGGGGTGGCTGGGTGATAGACATTGGGGAGGGTATGTGCTATGGTGAGCACTGTGAAGTGTGCAAGAATGTTGAATCACAGATCTGTATCTCTGAAGCAAATAATACATTTTATGTTTAAAAAAAGAAGAAGAAGAAGTAGATAGCAGGAGGGGAAGAATGAAGGGGGACAAATCGGAGGGGGAGACAAACCATGAGAGACTATGGACTCTGAAAAACAAACTGCAGGTTCTAGAGGGGAGGGGGGTGTGAGGATGGGTTAGCCTGGTAATGGGTATTAAAGAGGGCATGTTCTGCGTGGAGCACTGGGTGTTATATGCAAACAATGAATCATTGAACACTACATCAAAAACTAATAATGTAATGTATGGGGATTAACATAACATAATTAAAAAAAAGTCCAGATCAATGAATAATATGATGATGTCTATAGGACTATGTGCCTTTAAAATTAAAAGGTAATAATAAGTGCAATGAAGGAGGTATTTGTAACAAATTGAACATTTCAATAGAGCAAAGACACAGAAGTTACAAAAGTTACAGTATCCAGAGCCTACAATAATTATAACAGTTTTTTTCCTCCAAATTTTTATTTAAATTCCAGTTAGTGAATACACAGGTTAATATTAATTTTAGGAGCAGAATTTAGTTAATTCATCACTTATATGCAACACCTTGTGCTCATCACATGTACCTTCCTTTATACCCATCACCTATTTTAACCATCATTCCTCCCACCTCCCCTCTGGTAAAACTTTCAGTTTGTTCTCTATTGTTAAGGGTCTGTTTCCTAGTTTCCCTCTCTTTTCCCCCCATATGTTCATCTGTTTTGTTTTTTAAATTCCACATATGAGTGAAATCATATGGTGTTTGTCTTTCTCTGACTAGGTATTTCGCTTAGCATAATACTCTCAAGCTCTATCCATGTTGTTGCAAATGGCAAGATTTCATTCTTTTTGATGGCTGAGTAGTATTTCCATTTAAAGGAAAACACACACACACACACACACACACACACACACACACACACACACACACACTCCTCTAGGGTAGTGTTCCTTCTCCCTGACCCTGACCTCTCAGTACACATGCCTGTCAGTAAGGCTTTCTGAAACATTTACAAGTACAGCCCCCTGGCCTTGGTGAGGTAGCAGAGACTGAGTGTTCAGCTTTTGAGGAATCGATAGCTATGAAGCAACACTGGCACATAGTTTCTGCTTATCTGTAGAGATATGTGGAATCTCTTAGTAACCTCACTACCCATCACAACTCCCAAAGAAGGAAAACTGAAGAAGAAAGGAATCAAGGTGATTCTACCAGGAGACTAGTCAATAAAACTTTATATGAGGAGAGAAGTTGCAGACTGTGGCTATTGGAACATATGTGAACTAGGCTTTTATTGGAGGATGCTCCCCTCCCATCTGGCCAGCAGGGGATTTAGAGGGGTAGACATAATTGGGTACAGCTATCTATAAAACATGGGGGCATCAACATAATCTCTGTGGTGCCCACTTCTCAGTGCATCTCACTAGGGCCAAATGAGCAGTCTAAACAAGGAATCTGGGATCTCAGAAAATAATAAAATGTTTATGGACCTCATGGGAGGGAACAGAGCTCCCATAACCCCCAGCTAGAGCCCCGACTCTGCCTATTTCAGCCAACACACTCTCCTACAGCTTGTTTCCATGGCTGCAAAGCCCAGCCTGGCCAAATATAAACTTCCCATTGAGACAAATCTCATATCTTTTATGAAAAATGTCTTTCAAATGGTAGTGGATTGTGTGATGGCAAGGGTGGGGGGCTGCTGATAAGGGCAAACTATTTTGACCAATGTAGAAGATTGTGTGTTATGAAATAGGGTCATTTCCAGGAGAGTCAAGTTGAAGTAGAGATAATATGCAAAAGTAAAGTAGAAAATAAAGAACACAGTTAGTTTTGGTCAAAGAACTGTCAGCACATTCACTTGTGTAGCTCACAGTTTGTTGTAGTTTTTGGATAAGCATACCTTTAGAGATGTTTATGGCACACATTAATTTTCCAGATACCAATCAGGAGTTGCTCTCTGAATTGTTCAGTGGGAATGGAAGCCCCTCTCCAGCTGCACTCGAGGCTCCTTTGGGCTCAGGATGTCATCACATGAGGGGACCTAAGAGCCTCTTTGCACAGCTTTACTTGGATTCCAGGATTTCAACTTGTCTCATGTGACCTTTCACCCAAATTCATCACAAACAATTTAAAATTTTATTTTTTACTTCTCTGTCTCTTTCTGTCTTCTTAACACAGCTTAACAATGCTTCATTGTTTCTTCTCTGGGGAAATTCTTGACCTTCACTAGAGCTGCAGATCCCCATGTCATCTTCTCCCTCCACATTACTTACTCTGGTCTAGAAAGCTGAAATTCCTTATTCTCTCTTGGAATAGCCCCCTTAACACTTTCTTCTTTGTTTATCCATGACACTTCTCAAATCTCACTTTAATAGGACCACAAAAAAATGAGGTTATTCAAAGATAATTGTATCCTTCAGCCTCTGAGCCCTATCAGCCTCCCTTCCTGTGACAGAATATATCAAAGAACAACAAAAAGAAAGGGGAAAACAAATGGAGGAAGGAAAAAGTAACACATAGCCAGGCAAATCTCAGAGAACAGAGAACTACTTTTCTAATTCATTCTTCAAATATCCTCTCTCAGAAAGCAGAAGTTACAAGTGAGATGATCACACATACAGCATTGCCCAGGACATACTGCTTTATGTTTGTCCTCACATCCAATCCAGTTAGCACCACCTTTTATTCTCCAAAGTGTCTAAATGTGTTCACCCATTGATAAGAAGAATGAGTTTTTCACATCAAAGTCAAATTGCACATTCTGAGAAATAGGCACAGAATATTTGAAATTCAAGACCAATTCTGGTCTTTGGGATGCCTGGTCTTCAGAAAAACATCCAAGCTCAGAAACATTCATCAAGAAAATGTGTTCTAGACAGAGAAGTCTCATTCTTCTGGAAGGGATCCCATCCTGGTGCCCAGAGTACTTATCAGGTTGAGAGAATTTAGGAACAAAACCAAGCCCAAAGAAGAGATCTCTATTTCGGCCATGTGTGTGTTTGAGGATGAACAGGTGAGAAGAGTGGAGATTTGGATGTAAACAAAGTTAATATAGTTCAGAGAAAAAGGGAAGGGCTTTGGAATCAGGCACATATGAGCTGAAGACCCACTTCAACTACTTATTGGCTGTGATGCAAACTTCCCAAGCTTTAGTTTCCTCATCTATAAAATCAAACCAACAAAATGGAGACAAAATATAAATCTTAGGGTCATCTGGGTGGCTCATTTAGTTAGTGATTGACTCTTGGTTTCAGCTCAGTTCATAATATTATGGGTTGTGGGATGGAGCCCTGTGTCAGCCTCTGTGCTCAGTGAGGAGTCTGCTTGGAAATTCTCTCCCTCTGCCCCTCTCCCTACTTGTGCACATGCACACACTCTCTCTTTCTCAAATAAATTAGTAAATCTTTTAAAAATATAAGTCTTAGAGGAATTAAATATATATAATTAAATATAAAGTATAATGACTTGAACAGAATAGTAATTATAGATGATATTCTTTAAATGCTTAGAATGTACAAGGTACTATTCTAAGAACCTTATATTAATTCATTTAATCTTTATGAAAACCAAAAGAAGATAACCCACTGTTATCATTAGCATTTTGCAGACAATGAACCTGATGTTCAAAGTAACCAGGCAGTCAAGAATGACAGAATCTGGATTTGACCCAGACAAGCTGGTTTCAGAGTTGTTCTTGGTCTAGGGTTTAAGCATGACCTTAGTCACTATTCTCTACAGCTGTTCTCTGGCAAGCAAGCAATAAATATTATTAATATGGGCAAGGAAAAGAAAATAAGTTGTAATAAAGTGAATAATGTACACAAAAAAATAGCTTAATGTGAACCACCCTATATAGATAACTGTATAAAGAGCTCTAAGTTGGATTTCCTTATGCCTTACACATGAGAAACATTTATATACATCAGTACCTTATACATTACTTTTTTTATTCTCACAAATATTTTATTTTATTTTATTTTTAATAATTTTTATTGTTATGTTAATCACCATACATTACATCATTAATTTTTGATGTAGTTTTCCATGATTCATTGTTTGTGCATAACACCCAGTGCTCCATGCAGAATGTGCCCTCTTTAATACCCATTACCAGGCTAACCCATCCCCCCACCACCCTCCCCTCTAGAACCCTTAGTTTGTTTTTCAGAGTCCATCATTTCTAATGGATCGTCTCCCCCTCCGACTTACTCCCCTTCATTCTTCCCCTCCTGCTATCTTCTTCTTTTTTTTTCTTAACATATGTTGCATTATTTGTTTCAGAAGTACAGATCCGTGATTCATCAGTCTTGTACAATTCACAGTGCTCACCATAGCACATACCCTCCCCAATGTCTATCACCCAGCCACCCAATCCCTCCCACCCCCGACCACTCCAGCAACCCTCAGTTTGTTTCCTGAGATTAAGAATGCCTCATATCAGTGAGGTCATATGATACATGTCTTTCTCTGATTAACTTATTTCACTCAGCATAACATCCCCGGGTTCCATCCACGTCGTTGCAAATGGCAAGATCTCATTCCTTTTGATGGCTGCATAATATTCCATTGTGTATATAAACCACTTCTTCTTTATCCATTCACCTATCGTTGGACATCTTGGCTCTTTCCACAGTTTGGCTATTGTGGACATTGCTGCTATAAACATTGGGGTGCACGTACCCCTTCGGATCCCTACATTTGTATCTTTGTGGTAAGTACCCAGTAGTGCAATTCCTGGATCGTATGGTAGCTCTATTTTCAACTGTTTGAGGAACCTCCATACTGTTTTCCAGAGTGGCTGCACCAGCTTCCATTCCCACCAACAGTGTAGGAGGGTTCCCCTTTCTCCACATCTCTGCCAACATCTGTCGTTTCCTGACTTGTTAATTTTAGCCATTCTGACTGGTGTGAGGTGGTATCTCATTGAGGTTTTGATTTGGCTTTCCCTGATGCCGAGCGATGTTGAGCACTTTTTCATATGTCTGTTGGCCATTTGGATGTCTTCTTTGGAAAAATGTCTGTTCATGTCTTCTGCCCATTTCTTGATTGGATTATTTGTTCTTTGGGTGTTGAATTGAATAAGTTCTTTATAGATTTTGGATACTAGCCCTTTATCTGATATGTCATTTGCAAATATTTTCTCCCATTCTGTCAGTTGTCTTTTGGTTTTGTGGACTGTTTCTTTTGCTGTGCAAAAGCTTTTTATCTTGATGAAATCCCAATAGTTCATTTTTGCTCTGGCTTCCCTTGCCTTTGGCGATGTTTCTAGGAAGAAGTTGCTGCTGCTGAGGTGGAATAGGTGGCTGCCTATGTTCTCCTTTAGGATTTTGATGGACTCCTGTCTCATGTTTAGGTCTTTTGACCATTTGGAGTCTATTTTTGTGTGTGTGGTAAGGAAATGGTCCACTTTCATTCTTCTGCATATGGCTGTCCAATTTTCCCAACACCATTTGTTGAAGAGACTGTCTTTTTTCCATTGAACATTCTTTCCTGCTTTGTCAAAGATGAGTTGACCATAGAGTTGAGGGTCTATTTCTGGGCTCTCTATTCTGTTCCATTGATTGATGTGTCTGTTTTTGTGCCAGTACCATACTGTCTTGATGATGACAGCTTTGTAATAGAGCTGGAAGTCTGGAATTGTGATGCCGTCAGCTTTGCTTTCCTTTTTTAATATTCCTCTGGCTATTCGGGGTCTCTTCTGGTTCCATACAAATTTTAGGATTATTTGTTCCATTTCTTTGAAAAGGTGGATGGTATTTTGATGGGGATTGCATTGAATGTGTAGATTGCTCTAGGTAGCACTGACATCTTCACAATGTTTGTTCTTCCAATCCATGAGCATGGAATGTTTTTCCAATTCTTTGTGTCTTCTTCAATTTCTTTCATGAGTATTTTATAGTTTTCTGAGTACAGATCCTTTGCCTATTTGGTTAGATTTATTCCTAGGTATCTTATGGTTTTGGGAGCAATTGTAAATGGGATCAACTCCTTGATTTGTCTCTCTTCTGTCTTGTTATTGGTGTATAGGAATGCCACTGATTTCTGTGCATTGATTTTATATCCTGCTACTTTACTGAATTCCTGTATGAGTTCTAGCAGTTTTGGGGTGGAGTCTTTTGGGTTTTCCACATACAGTATCATATCATCTGCAAAGAGTGAGAGTTTGACTTCCTCTTTGCCGATTTGGATGCCTTTGATTTCTTTTTGTTGTCTGATTGCTGTGGCTAGGACTTCTAATACTATGTTGAATAGCAGTGGTGAGAGTGGACATCCCTGCCGCGTTCCTGACCTTAGGGGAAAAGATCTCAGGTTTTCCCCATTGAGAATGATATTCGCTGTAGGTTTTTCATAGATGGCTTTTATGATATTGAGGTATGTACCCTCTATCCCTATACTCTGAAGAGTTTGATCAAGAAAGGATGCTGTACTTTGTCAAATGCTTTTTCTGCATCTATTGAGAGGATCATATGATTCTTGTTCTTTCTTTTGTTAATGTATTGTATCTTGTTGATTGATTTGTGGATGTTGAACCAGCCTTGCAGCCCAGGGATAAATCCGACTTGGTCATGGTGAATAATCTTTTTAAGGTACTGTTGGATCCTATTGGTTAGTATTTTGGTGAGAATTTTTGCATCCATGTTCATCAAGGATATTGGTCTGTAATTCTCCTTTTTGATGGGGTCTTTTTCTGGTTTTGGCATCAAGGTAATGGTGGCCTCATAAAATGAGTTTGGAAGTTTTCCTTCCATTTCTATTTTTTGGAACAGTTTCAGGAGAATAGGTATTAATTCTTCTTGAAATGTTTGGTAGAATTCCCCTGGGAAGCCATCTGGCCCTGGGCTTTTGTTTGTTGGGAGATTTTTGATGACTGCTTCAATTTCCTTAGTGGCTATAAGTCTGCTCAGGTTTTCTATTTCTTCCTGGTTCAATTTTGGTAGTTGATACATCTCTAGGAATGCACCCATTTCTTCCAGGTTATCTAATTTGCTGGCAATGAGTTGCTCATAATATGTTCTTGTAATTGTTTCTATTTCTTTGGTGTTGGTTGTGAACTCTCCTCTTTCATTCATGATTGTGTTGATTTGGGTCATTTCTCTTTTCTTTTGGTAAGTCTGGCCGGGGGTTTATCAATCGTGTTAATTCTTTCAAAGAACCAGCTCCTAGTTTCGTTGATCTGTTCTACTGTTCTTTTGGTTTCTCGTTCATTGATTTCTGCTCTGATCTTTATTGTTTCTCTTCTCCTGCTGGGTTTAGGCTTTACTTGCTGTTCTTTCTCCAGATCCTTTAGGTGTAGGGTTAGGTTGTGTATTTGAGACCTTTCTTGTTTCTTGAGAAAGGCTTATATTGCTATATACTTTCCTCTCGGGACTGCCTTTGCTGTATCCCAACGATTTTGAACAGTTGTGTTTTCATTTTCATTGGTTTCCATGAATTTTTTTAATTCTTTTTTAATTTCCTGGTTGACCCTTTCATTCTTTAGTAGGATGCTCTTTAGCCTCCATGTATTTGAGTTCTTTCCGACTTTCCTCTGGTGATTGAGTTCTAGTTTCAAAGCATTGTGGTCTGAATATATGCAGGGAATAAAATCAATCTTTTCGTACCAGTTGAGACCTGATTTGTGACCTAGGATGTGATCAATTCTGGAGAATGTTCCATGGGCACTAAAGAAGAATGTGTGTTCTGTTGCTTTGGAATGGAATGTTCTGAATATGTCCGTAAAGTCCATTTGGTCCAGTGTGTCATTTAAAGTCTTTATTTCCTTGTTGATCTTTTGCTTAGATGATCTGTCCATTTCAGTTAAGGGGATGTTAAAGTCCCCCACTTATTGTATTGTTGTCAATGTGTTTCTTTGCTTTTGTTATTAACTGCCTTATATAATTGTTTCCTCCCATGTTAGGGGCATAGATATTTACAATTGTTAGATCTTCTTGTTGGATAGACCCTTTAAGTAGGATGTAGTGTCCTTCCCCATCTCTTATTACAGTCTTTGGTTTAAAATCTAATTTGTCTGATATAAGGATCGCCACCCCAGCTTTCTTTTGGTGTCCATTAAGATGGTAAATGGTTTTTCACCCCCTCACTTTCAATCTGGGGGTGTCTTTGGGTCTAAAATGGGTCTCTTGCAGACAGCATATCGATGGGTCTTGTTTTTTAATCCAATCTGATAGCCTGTGTCTTTTGATTGGGGCATTGAGCCCATTTACATTCAGGGTAACTATTGAAAGGTATGAATTTAGTGCCATTGTATTGCCTGTAAGGTGACTGTTACTGTATATTGTCTGTGTTCCTTTCTGATCTATGCTGCTTTTAGGCTCTCTCTTTGCTTAGAGGACCCCTCTCAATATTTCTTGGAGGTCTGGTTTCGTGTTTGCAAATTCCTTTAGTTTTTGTTTGTCCTGGAAGCTTTTTATCTCTCCTTCTATTTTCAATGATAGCCTAGCTGGATATAGTATTCTTGGCTGCATATTTTTCTCGTTTAGTGCTCTGAAGATATCATGCCAGTCCTTTCTGGCCTGCCAGGTCTCTGTGGATAGGTCTGTTGCCAATCTAATGTTTCTACCATTGTAGATTACATATCTCTTCTCCCAAGCTGCTTTCAGTGTTTTCTCTTTGTCTCTGAGACTCCTAAGTTTTACTATTAGATGTCGGGGTGTTGACCTATTTTTATTGATTTTGAGAGGGGTTCTCTGTGCCTCCTGGATTTTGATGCCTGTTTCCTTCCCCACATTAGGGAAGTTCTCTGCTATAATTTGCTCCAATATACCTTCTGCCCCTCTCTCTCTTTCTTCTTCTTCTGGGATCCCAATTATTCTAATGTTGTTTCATCTTATTGTATCGCTTATCTCTCGAATTCTGCCCTCGTGATCCTGTAGTTGTTTATCTCTCCTTTTCTCAGCCTCTTTATTTTCCATCATTTGGTCCTCTATATCGCTGATTCTCTCTTTTGCCTCATTTATTCTAGCAGTTAGTGTCCCCATTTTTGATTGCACCTCATCAATAGCCTTTTTGATTTCAACTTGGTTAGATTTTCGTTCTTTTATTTCTCCAGAAAGGGTTTCTCTAATAACTTCCACACTTTTTTCAAGCCCAGCTAGTATCTTTAAAGTGATGATTCTGAACTCTAGGTCCGACATCGTACTAATGTCCATATTGAGTAGGTCCCTGGCAGACGGTACTACCTCTTGTTCTTTTTGCTGATGTGATTTCTTTCGTCTTGTCATTTTGTTCAGAGGAGAACAGATGAATGAGACAACACAATGCTAAGAGGTTAACAACGTCTCCAGAAAATATATCTATACAAATCAGAAAAGACCTGAAACCAGGGGACAAGAAAGGCAAAGAAAGAAGAGAAAAAAAAAAAAAAAGGAAAAAGAAAAAGATAAAAACAAACAAAAACAGAACAAAACAAAAAAAAAAACAGGATATGATCAAATATGATCAGGCTAGTGCATAGATCAGTGCCACACACTAGCTTTTGGGCATATTTTGGTCTGTTAGAAGAACGTGCCTGCTAAAATTTTAAAGGAAGAAAGACTTATATATTTACAAAATAAGGGTTGATACAATGAAGGGATGGCTGATGACTGTAATGATGAAAATTATAAAAGATTTTATAAAAGGAATTGATAAGTTTTTTTTAAAAAGAAAGAAGAAGGTTTAAAAAAAAGAAAAAAAGGGAGAGAATGTGATCAGGCAGGAGAATAGAACAAAGCCATACACTAGTGATTTAGGGTACATTTTGATCTGTTAGAAGAAATTGTATTTCAAAATTTTAAAGAGAGAACAACTTATATATGTATGCCAAAAATAAGGGTAACTACTATGAAGGGATAAAAATATGACTCTAAAAATGAAAAATAAAAAATATTTTTTTTAAAAAAGGGATTGATAAGATGTTGTTTGAAAAAGGGAAAAAGAAAAATTCAAAAAAAACAGTTAAAAAATTTACTTTGAATAATTAATTAATTATGGTACAAAAGTCATGAATTCTATGGGCAGTATTCCTCTAGCACTGGAGTTCTCCCGTTCTCCTTGATAAGTAAACTTGGTCTTGGCTTGCTGGCTGTTCGTGCTGATCTTCTGGGGGAGGGGCCTGTTGCCGTGGTTCCCAAATGTCTTTGCCGGGGGTGGAATTACCCTGCCTTGTGAGTCCGGGCTAAGCAAGCTGCTCCGGTTTGCTCTCAGGAGCTTTTGTTCCCTGCAAGCTCTTGGTACGGCTTTGGAGGACCAGGGTGAAAATGGTGGCCTCCCACTCTCCACCCGGAGGAGCTGAGAGCTTGGGGTCCCGCTCCTCAGTGTGCCCCCAGAGAAAAGCAGTCACTCCCGTCTCCCCAGTCTCTGGCCGCACTCCGTGCTCACTCGGCCTGTGATCGCGCGTTTCTATGTCTGGCACCCGACCCCGTGTGGAGCCTCCAAACCCAGCAGATCCCTGTGGTGCGCTTCCGTGCTGCTCCTCCCAGGAGAGGAAGGGGAGTCTCCCTGGCTCTGCCGCTTGTTGGGTCTCTGCTGGAGGAGCAGTAGCCTGACTGGGCCGCGGATCACAGTTTATGGCAACCCCAAGCTGAGAGCCCGCGTCTTGGCTCTGTCTCTGCAGCGGCTTCCCCGCTCCAATCCCCGGGAGCTCTGCCGCACTCAGGCACCCCCGGTCTTTCTGTGACCCCGAGGGTCCTGAGACCACACTGCCCTGCGAGGGTTCCACTCCCTGCTTAGCCACTGGAGCGAGGGATGTCCCTCAGCGGAGCCGACTTTTAAAAGTTCCGATTTTGTGCTCCGCGGCTCTATCACTTGCCAGAAGTGGCCGACGGAGGCCCCCTCCCCTGCTGTCTATCCTCCCAAATATCGCCTCGGATTCACTTCTCCACACGTCCTACCTTCCAGAAAATGGTCGCTTTTCTGTTCAGAGTGTTGTTACTCTTCTTATCTTCGATCTTCTGTTGAGTTTGTAGGTGTTCAGAATGGTTTGATCCCTATTCAGCTGAATCCCTGAGACCAGATGAATTCCAGGTCTCCTACTCCTCCGCCATCTTGCTCCGCCCCCCCTTCTACATTACTTTTGATGGTAATGATATTTTAGCACATTTCTCTCTTTTGAAACTCAAAAAGTACATTGATATGAGACAGGAACTCTTAAAATAGACACATCACTGGATTAAACCATAACTAATTATGACCTTAATTTAGTATCAGTATAAAATATTGCAAATATGCTTCCCTCTTAGGATGCTGGACTAGTGATTCTGTGTGTAGGACCTCCATTATACTGAATAAACAGGTGGACAGTCATTCCATTGGACTTTGTAGAAAGGATATCACCCTGATGATCACTCAGCAGTGTCCCACTCTCTGACCTTTAGGAAACCAGTGGTCAATTAGTTAACACTTAGGAACTTTAGTTCTATGCTATTTGTTTACTCTAAAACCAGAGGCTGACGCCAACTTCCCACATTTCTCAATGTCACCAAAGGAGGAAGGGAACTTATTTTTTTTCTCTAGTTCAGTCCCCAACAAAATTTAGTAATCCCTCCAGCAATCACCATCCATTTTCATTTGTAATATCCAACATCTCCCTAAATCTTCCTTATTTTTATTTATCACTTCTCTGTCCTTCTTCTCTTTTCCTGTCTCCTTTCTTCCTCTTTTCACAAAGATAAGAATCATTTCTAGTCTCCAATAGAGGCTTTTTGAGCAAAGGTATTTGCAAGTTATTTTCCTATTTCCTGGGGCCTATTCTCACCAACAACATTATGTAGGCTCACTGGACTACATAATGAAGCATATCCTTGCTCTTTTTGTTTTCCTTCTCTGTACTTTTCAAAACTTTTCATACATCACCACAATCAACCTGACAGAAGCCATTTGAGGTACTGGGACATTTCCCTGAACTGGCCAGATAAAGACTCATTCTGTGTACACTAAGAGTTTGGTCCAATTTCTGGCATTAACTCAGTTATCAATAAATTATTATGAATGGATTATGATGGAGAAGATTGCCCCAAATTTATTGGTGTCCAAGTCTGATATATCTCCTATCTTCTATTTCATTGTTTTCTAATACATTTTATTAAAAAGTTTTATTCAAATATATCTTAGGTACCTAAAAAAAATTCTGCTGCTACTTGTCACTTAGAAACTTTGATAGTTTTATCATTGTCTATATAAAGTAAATCATGTAATTTTACTCATTCTACTCAAGATGATCTTGGTAAGATGTAATTAAGGAAACAACTTGGCTAGTTTTGTAATTCTTTTTCACTGATGAACAGTAACCAAAAGGCCAGGCAGCCTATAATTAGAAAGAAAGGAAGTGCCACCTATAGTCTGGGATTCTTATCCTTGATAACCACAGGTCAAAACCCAAACATGGGGACCACCATCTGCCTGAATCATGAGTTTTCTGCATCATCTCTAGTCATTTAATTAACAAGATATTTATTGTGTGTCTTCAACTATTGTATGGCATAGAGATACCAACAAAAGGTAAGACCGTGGTCTTTGATCAAAAGACACACAACAGAATCTATTAACACACTTCAAAGAAAGAGGCAGAGACAAAAGCACCAGGCATTCACTTTCTAATAGCAAGATTTATGAAAGCCATTAAGTAGAGGAGCTTTCACTAGACTGTTGACTAGAAAAAAAATATTCTATTCTAATATCTTTCTGGTGTCCCATGGATAGTAGTACTCTTTACCAAAGCAGTATATCATTGTGATTAGAAACATGGGCTTTTGGCTATGCCTTTTGTTGGCTGATCACGTTTGAACAAGTTACCTATAAAATGGAAAAATATTAAAATTTACCAGCATTGTTATGAGGATTAGCAAGATGATGACAGTAATGAGTTTTACACAGTGTCAGCACATAGTAAGCACTCAGTAAATGTTAGCTATTTTTAAAGTTAACAGAAGATGAGTTGGCAGAACTATTTCAGGATGTCATATGTTGTTTCCATAGTGTAGGATTTGAATTAAAACAGAGAAATATGAAATGACAAATGCTCACCGTGAGGTTCAGACACACCCACATCATTGGCATTTACCTCATCCCAGAAAAGGTTTGTGCTAGCCAGGATGCTTCTCCATGATGAAGAAAGAACACCAAGTTTTCTGGGGATAAGTCAATTCCTCTCTATAGAAGAAGTCAGATAGCTCAGGGCCACATCTTTACTGATTGAAGAAAGATATGCCATGGATTCAAATTCATGAGTGAAAGATGATTACTGTTAATAAGTAGCTAGCTACTGATTCCTGAGTCTGGCTATTGAATAAAACGAGCTCAAGTATTTCTTCCTGTATTGAATTCACTGGGAAGTGCTGGACCCATATCCCAAGGTATTAAGCAACATTCACACATGGAATGTTCACCAAGTATTTATTGAGAATTTGGTAAGTGCCAAACACTGTTTGCTTAAGAGGTAATTTGCAGAAAGATCAATGCAAAAGAAAAAAAAACTATTAATTTGTAATCTTAGATGCCATGAAGAGCTTCAAATATCTTTGTATATATGCTTAATATTTCATATTTTCATCACTGCTTTCCCCTATGAGGAATGACTATATAACCTGGTAATATGGGAAGTGGAAAAACTTTGGTCAAAAATTAGTTTGATAGTAAGTACTAACACCGTCTGTATGATCTTGAGCAAAGTCTTCATTTACTTGATCCTCAGTTATACCATCTATAAAATTGGGGAAATAACACCTGACTCATTTAGTTGTTATGAAGGTTGAGTCATAACCATTGGCTAGTACAAGTTTGACCCTCATTAGTAATATTAGTAAACATTAGTTTAACATTAGTAGAGACCCTCATTAGTAAACATTAGTTTAATTTGGTCCTCTCTTCAGTTATACCATCTTTCGTGGCACTTCTATCTTTAATCTTTTGCTCAATGCTTGTGACTGATGTAGGTGTACAAGCTCAGAGGGACATTACAGAGCTTTAGGTCATGCCTGCCAAAGCAAATTCCAGATCAAGCTTGATGCCTCTACTGGAAAAACTGATAAGAGAAAAATCTCATTCTTTCAAGAAATATGTATTAGGTGCCCACATTATGCTGGGCCTTAGAGATAAAAATGTGCCTTCATGGAGCTAATGGAAAAGTCACACAATACTTTAAACAAGGTATATGTGCTCATATGGGGAAAATGTATGGTCCTATGGAAGTGTATACAAGGCATTCCAAAGTCAGTTTTGAGTTCAGGAGTGAAGTGACCAAAGAAATCTTGCTAAAAAAGGATAATGAAAAGAATAGTAACAGCAACCATTTACTGAGTGTTTTTAGTGGTCACTTGGCTGTTATGAGCATTTTATAAAACTTAACTCTGTTATTCTATACAATATCTCAATGAAGAGGATTCAATTTTATACCCATTTTACTGACGAAGGAGCTAAAGTACAGATTTAGTATTTTTATAATGACACATCTAGTAAATGAAGCACTGAGACTTGATATCTAAACAGAAACTTTAAATAGTTAAAAGGGAATTCTGGGAAGACAGGCAAAGGTTTTTAGGCAAAGGGAATACTGAATACAAAGGCCTAGGGACAGCAGAAAAATAGAGATTAAATGGTGGTGGTGTGGTAGGAACTAAAAGCAGGACTGGGAGAGAGAGAAAAGGTAAAACCTCAGAGGGAGGCAAAGACCAGATACCCAAGAACTAAGTACACCAGGCAAAGAAGCTCCCCATGTTCTAGAGGGCCATGGAAAGCCAGTGAAGGATCTAAATGCTTGCCAGAACTGAGTTGCAGAATACTAGAGACAAGATTGGAGGAATGCAGTCTGCAGTCAAGAAGACTGTGGCAATTGTGGTGGCAATTTTGGGGACAAATGATGATGTGCTGGCCTAGGGTAGCAGCAGAAAGGATGAGAGAAGTAGATGGGGCAGAAGACTATTTTAGGTAGTTGAGTCAAAAGCAGATGATGATTAATTGAATGAGGAATTTGAATGAGGTAGTAGTCAAAAATATCTCACAGGTTTCTGGACTAAGAAACCAAGTGGACAGAATTTTCATTTGTTGGAAAAGGGAATGCTAGATAAAGGACAGATTAAAGAGAAATGAATTGAGTTTAGTTATGCAATTGCACAATTATCTGTGCAACACCCAAGATTGGTTTTAAGTGGGATTTTTCAAAGGTGAATTTGTCTGAAAGGTTCAAGTCTTTCATAAAAAGTCAGTGTGAAGGATTTTCTCATTTATCACTTCTTTTACAAAGGAAATTGCATTATTGTATAAGCATTCCCACATTATCATGGCTGTATATTATGGGGAACATTTGAGACTTGTTGAAGGAAAAGAGTAGGTTAAAATCTATATTTTGTATCCTGGACCTAATTCTAATGCAGAGAATAAATGTCCAGATGTCAGTGGTGGTAATTCAAGTGTCAGACCAAGCTGGATTACTGTCTGAACCCCTTTTGTATCTATATTGGTTTGCTAGGGCTGCCTTACCAAATTACCACAGACTGGGTGGTTTAAACAATAGTAATTTATTTTCTCACAGTTCTGAAGGCTGGAAGTTCAAAATCAAGGTGTTAGCAGCATTTGTTCCTTCTGAGGGCCCTGAGTAAAGGATCTGTTCCAGGTCTCTCCATCTGGCTTAGAGATGTCTTCTTGATGTCTTCACATTTTCTTCCATCTGTACATGCTTGTGACCAAATTTTCTTTCTTATATGGACACCAATCATGTTGGATTAGGGCCAACCCTAATGACCTCATTTTAATTTAATTATTTCTGTGAAGTCCCAATCTCAAAATATGGTCACATTCCAAGGTACTAGAGTTTAGGACTTCAACATAGGACACTAGGGGCAGGGAAGACACAATTCAGCCCATTGTAGCCCAAATAGTATCTTTGATAATACCCTAAGCCAGAACTTAATATGGAAGGAGTGATTCAAGGAAAGCAGCGACAGTAGGTAGTTCATCCCAGAGGTTTCAGAGATAGTAGTCACAATATTCAGGATCCAGACCATTGGTGACAGCCAGAATGCTCAACATTTAGTGCCTTTTATGATGACAGTGCCAATTACATGGACTAATTCCAGCTGATGACAGAGGTAGGCTTGCTTAGTAGTTCTTCTGGCTACTTCCTGTTGCTTGGCATCCTTGGTTTCTGCCCATTTTCTTAGCCTAGTTTTCCAGCTTTTCTAGGATTCTATAAGGCACCCAATGCTTTACTTTCTTTGATTCAATTAATCAGATATGGTTTCTCATGTTTCTAACCCAAAACCCTGACAAATAAAAAAAGCATTTGGAGATCCTTCCACATGTTGAATTAAGACTCATAATCTTTTATGGTACAGGAGAGAGAACAGATTGCAGAGCCAGCAGATATGGGTTTAAGTCTTGGCTCCATTATTTGCCAGACACATGGGCAAGTTTCTGAAATTGAGCATCAGTTTCTCCATAAGGAAATTGGAAATCATAATATAGAATACCAAATATTTATTGGGCACCTATCAAATTCCAGGCACTGTTCTGGTATTTTACATACATTATACCATTTGCTTCTAACAACCCTTTACCATAACTAGTATTATTATTAATATCAGCTGTTTTAGATGAAGAAAATGATGTTATATACCAATGACTCCCCTAATGGTTGCTCTAAACCCAAGACTTATCTTTGAGCTCCAAGTCAATATACCCAACTGCCTAATATATAAAAAACCTAACTCTTGAGCTCTGATTCCTTCCTTGATTCAATAAATGATGACAGTCAAGTTTCTTAATCTTAAAACATTGTTATTATTGAGAACTAACCTTTCCTACTTTCAATCATAACTAAGCCCTGTTTAGTTAACTTCTGTATTAGTGTTCTTTTGCTACTATAATAAATTACCACAAATTTAGCAGTCTAAAACATCATCCATTCCCCCAGTTCTGAAGGTCAGAAATTGGGGTACAGCATGGCTCAGTTGGTTCTCAGCCCAGAGTCTCACAAGGCTAAAATCAAGATGTTGGCAGGAATGAGTTTCCTTCTGGCAGTTCTGGGAGTGAATCCTTCTCCAAGCTCATTGAGACTGCTGGCTGAGTTCAGTTCTTTGTGGTTACAGGACTGAGATCCCAGTTTCTTTGCTGGTTGTCAGTTGGGTGCTAGTCTTTGATCCTAGGGATTGACAGCATTTCTTCCCATGCCTTCCACAGGGCCCCATTAGCAAGAGTGGCTCCAGTGCCCCCTCATGCTTTGATTTCCTCTGCCTTCCCCTTCTGCTGCCTCCCTCTGCTTCCAACTGGAGACAGTTCTCTGCTTTGAAAGGCCTTACATAATTAGATTGAGTCCATCTAGATAATCCAGAATATTGTTCCCATCTTAAAGCCAGCTGAGAAATAACCATAATTGTGTCTGCAAAGTCAATTTTGCCATGTAGTGTAACAGATTTACAGATTTTGGGATTAGGGTATGGACTTCTTTGGGAGAACATTATTTTGCCTACTACATTAGGCAAACAGGCAAATAGTTTATTACACATAGATAGTAGCATTGTTGCATATTAGAGTTGTAGACACTAGAGCTGGACCTCTTGGGATCTTTTACCTATTGGCTATCACCCTGGACATTACTTAACCTCTCTAAGCTTCAGTTTCTTTGCCTATAAAATGGAAGTAATAATATTGCTTACCTCATAGGATTTTTGGGAAAATTAAATGCATCATGGTATTAAAGGTTTTTAGAACAATGCCTAGTACCTAGTAAGTGCTATGCTTAATCCTGTCTATTATTACAAACTGATACTTAGCACGAAGGGAAAATGTGTCTTGTAAGAAACTGGTGGAGGGCACCAGTTTTCTAATGAGCAGTCAACAAAAATCTCCTTAAACTCAAAACTGAACAATGGAAGTTATAGAGTGACATGACTTGAGTGGCAAATTTTAGAGCACTCTGACAGTTCTGTGGGAAGGGACTGGAAAGGGCCAAGCACAAAAGCAGAGAAACTGGTTAGAAGTCCATGGGATCAGTGCACATGAAAGACTGTTTGGGGGCAGTGAAAATAAAGAGAATTGAATAAATTTGAGATATATTTTTGAAGGTTGTGGTAGACTGAATAATGTCCTCACACAAAGATGTCCATACCCAAATCTAGGGAACTTGTGAATATGTTATGTTACATAGCAGAGAGGACTTTGCAGATGTAATCAAGGTTACTGACCTTAAAATGGGGAGAATTATCCAGGTGGGTCCAATCTAATCACATGAATTCTTAAAAAGAGAGAACCATCTCCAGCTAGAAGCAGAAAAGCGTGTCAGAGGGAGGAGGTATAAAAAGGGGTCAGAGATTCCAAGTTCAAGAATGGTGTGTCAGGCTGTTGGGGCTCTGCATCAGCAGGGCTTGTGTGCTAGGACTGGAGAGACACCTGGAGAAATTCAGAGAGGCCTCCGGTCGACAGCCAGCAAAGAAATGGGCCTTGGTCCTACAGCGACAAGCAACTAGAGTCTGCCAACAATCTGAATGAGGTGGGCAGCGGATTCTTCCCAAAGCCTTCCAATAAGAGCCCAGCTGGACGATACCTTAATTTTGGACTTGTGAAACCAGGAGCAGAGACACTAGCCGAGCCATCCTGGATTTCTGAACTACAGAACATTGAGTAACAAACTTTTTTTTCAGGTCTTTTTATTATTGTTTTGTTTTGTTTTAAGCCACTAAAATTGCTCCTTGTGGTAATTTGTTATGGCAGCAATATGAAACTACTGCATTTATATATTAATATCAGTTTCCTTCCTAGACTGTGAGTTTTATAAGCACAAGGATTGTCCAGTTCAGCACTCTATCCCAAAGACCTAGACCAATGCTTGGAATGTAGTAGGTGCTCAATAAGATTTTGTTGCAAAAATGAGACAATGAAAATTTATATAACTTGCCTAAGGTCACAAGTTAATGTTTGTACCAGGCCTTGAGCTCATGCCAGAATATCATATATTGCATGCAATTGTTTCGAACACTGGAGAGCATGTATAAAGTTTCTGACACAGAGTTGACCTTCAGTAGCTATTAAATCCTCCGTTTCCCCTTAATTATCCTGACCCCACTTCAGACTGTCCTCATTATACTTCTGGCTAATAGTAATGTCCTAATGGGCTTCACTGACTCTAAGTCCTCACTATTCCAATCAATTTCCTGCCAGATTAATATTCCACAAACACATTAAGTGAGACAATAGCTTTGCAAGAACAGGGCCAGCTGTAAAGCCTCCGTGTTATTACTATATTATTACCATCCCTCCTGCTTCTCTACCACATTAAATCTGCTGAGCTAAGCTTGCAAGGTGCTGGTCTCACAGCCACGTCCCCTGTCCTCCCAGACTTATTTCTCTCCATTCCTCAGTATGCACCCATCATGCAAGCCAAGCCATCTATTTTCTTTTGGAGAAACAGCCATGACTCACTATTGCCCTACACCTTTGCTTATCCCCTTTCTGGCTTCACTTTCTAAATATTGCTCCAGCCCTAGCTTTAAAGGCCAACTCCTTGGGGTGCCTGGGTGGCTCAGTCGTTAAGTGTCTGCCTTCAGCTCAGGTTATGATCCCAGGGTCCTGGGTTTGAGCCCCTCATCAGGCTCCCTGCTTGGCAGGAAGCCTGCTTCTTCCTCTCCCACTCCCCCTGCTTGTGTTCCCCCTCTCTGTGTGTCTCTCTCTGTCAAATAAATAAAATCTTAAAAAAAATAAAATAAAAAAATAAAGCCCGACTCCTCCTCACCAAGTTTTCCTTAACTACAGTAGCCATTGCTGCTCTCTGCCTCTAAATTCCCACAGTACTGAAAACTGATCCATGTTCTTTTGCACTTATTTAGTCTATTCCACAGTCCTAAACTGAGTGCTTTTGACATCACAAACATTGAGCTTCCCATAAACTGTGACCTTTGCTCAATACTATTTTGGATATGGCTTTTGGTTGGTTGGTGAGTGTGGGTATGAGTCTTGTCTTGCCAGCTCTGTAGTAAACCCCTCACAGCCTCCTAAGAAGCGAAGTGCTCAGGCTCTGGAGTCAAACAGGTTATGTTCAAATCCCACATATCTCTTACTAGCTGATTGACCTTGGGCAATTTACTTGATTTCTTAACTTAAGTTTCTCATCTATAAAATGGAGAGAATATGGTATACTTCACTGGATGGTGGTTGTTGTGGGAAATAAAAGGAGGTAATTCATGTAAAGCTCTTAAAGTAGTCTCTGGCCTATATGTGTTTGATAAATATTATGCACTGTAATTTTGTATTACTACTTTAACCACTATTCTGTATCTTCCGCAATGTCCATTACAATGCTGAGCACATAGTAGGTGTTGGTAAATATTCTTAACTAAATAATTACTGAAAAATAAGCTAGATTAGATAATCTATAAGAGGAAAATCAAAAGGAAAAAAAGGGTTCAAATGATTTTCGGTTGAACTGAACATTCAATAGAAAGAAACCAAGAATTAATTTGGAGATGAAGACAGCCACAAATTATTCCAGTGTATTGATCAAACTAAGGAACAGGGAACTCATAATTACAGGGTAATTTTATTTTTTGAACATTTTAAATTATTAAACTGTGTTTTCAGTAAAAATAAAATTCCAGCAATAGAGCAAGGAGGTAATAGGACCTTTATCCTCACCCCTCATGATTCCCACTGCTCAGGGGTACCTACCATGAAAAATTTGTCTGGTTTTCCCAAAATTTTCTATGTGTGCTAGTCCTTCCCTTTCTAATCCTCCATTTCCTTATTTTGAGAATGAGTCCAATACACCTTTTTGTAGGAGTGTTCCAAAAATTTAATTAGGTACACAATATTATATCCAAAGTTAATTGGAGAACAGCATGACTTTATAGGCATAGAGGCAAAAGAGCAGAGATTTGTCAGAGTTCAGAGTCAAGGTGAATCAGAGATTAATTCTCATGAAGGTATTAAGTCTCAAATGTATCTTTAAAGATTATTATAGAGCATGCTCTTTCCTAAATCCATTTAAATGATTGCACTGTTCAAACAGAAGGTTGTAGATGACTTAGCTCTTAAAAATGTTGAGAAAGAAAATATGTGCATTTATAATCATTCATCACGAAGTCAGCTTGCCAAATTTAAAGCATGTTGTTTGGTAATCAGAAAAGCTGATGAACAAATTGGGAAAAAATTTACAGAAAGAGGAAATGAATAAGCAATTACTGGAGAATGGGTAACAGAAGAGCAGATGAGGAAGTAGAGCTTGGAGGCCACACCTGTATGCACATGATGGGCCTCTGTAGTGTGATTGTCCAGCACTTGGCCTCTGAGCAAGAACAACCTAGTGAACTTTCCCTGACCTCCACCTCCACTGGCAGAACACCAGACGGAGAGTATAAGGGACTGCCATAGCTTTCATTTTCTACCATGTATCTTCACCTCCTCTTGCCCTATTTTACCCTCTGGACATCTACTTTGCCTTTCAGTGTTGTTTGACGATGATAATAAAGCCTGGTGGTGACAACAGTGATGACAGCAGGAGTTTAACTCCAGGACTATGAATGGCAGACTAGGAATTTACATATTCAAGAAATTACCTCTATTTTATTCTTCTGCATCCAAACCGAATTTCTATTTCAAGTGGGCAATTCCTCCAAGCCCATTTGAAATCTCCCCTGACTCTTTCCCCAGGGCTGTGTTTGTTATCACACACACAGTGACAAGGCAATGGGGTGTAGGTGGGGTGGTCTTCAGGATTCATCATTCTTTCAACCCAGCTTCTATTCCTGTCTGTAGATCCTTCCAATATTCCTAAGCCATCTGGGAATATAAAAAGAACCTCCCTGGTGCTCTCTCTCACCTTTTACCATTTCTAAGACTCTGTTGGGTACACAGGAGACCTGCTGCACCTGCCCACCAGATGCCTGAGGACTCTGTGAGCTGTGTTAGACCTGTCTGTTTGAGCACCAGCCTGCGCTATGCTCAGGAGGCAGTAACATCCTGTCAAGTTGTTCTCACACTTTGAATATCTAACTTCTCCTTAAACCACATGTCTCTAAAGTCCTCTTTCAGCTTCCAGCTGGACAGAGTTTTCCTTCTAAGTGTTCATGTGATTAGACTAGATTGGACCTCCCTGGATAATTCAGGATAATTCAAGGAAATCTCCCCATCTTAAGGTCCCTAACCTTCATTACATCCACAGAGTACCTTTTGCCATGTACATAATCCCAAACTCTAGAGATCAGGGTATGGACATTTATGGAGTGTGGGTGGGATTACTTAGGCTACCACAACCTCTAAAATATACCTCAAAAATGTTCATTTATCTTTACCTCCATTACCCCAAATCACTCTTTCATTTGGATGGTTTTCATAGACTTCTCTGTTAACCTGCTTTTTTTTCTTGCCCCCTTCCAATGCCTTCCCACATAGCAGTCCGAGTGATCCTCTAAAAATGTTACTTGAGTCCTGCCGCTCTATAGCTCCCATTATTCTGCAGTCTAAGTTCCTCATTCTGACCGCAGGGACTTGTGGGCTCTGATAGCTTTTTTCCCCCCACTTAGGATTTTTTTTTTTTTTTTTTACTCACTCTACCCCTTTCTCACCAGGATGCAATCCCAGTGACCTTCTTGGAGTCACTCAGATCAGTATTCACTCACCCCCATCTCTGCCCATCTAGAATTCTCTGCCTGGGCTACTTTCTACATTACTGTACCCCTCTCAACAGCCTGCCTTGGTGGTCTCCTTTTCTTCTTTCAGTTCTGCAATAAAAAGAGCTTTATGTGGGCCACCATTGAGAAAATTGGTCCACATCTCTCTGGGATTTCTATAGTTCTTTCTCCCTTATGGGGAGACCATTTCTATAAGGCAACATAAAAATTCCCCCTTACCAAGGGCCCCACTTTTACACTAGCATGTCCTTAAAGTTTTCCCTCCCTTCCTGTGTCCAGATGCTGTCTAGTTTCCATGGTGGATTGCAAGACTCTGAGACTTCGTGTTTTCTGTGTTCCATGTTTCTACAGGGCTTATGCTTTAAAAACTCCAAAGTACTTTTCTCTAAGTTTATTAGAACTTCCCTCCCCTGATGCAATGGATGATATGGTCCACATGTCCATTACTAAATTACAGGGCAACAACTTTGATTGAAAAATAAATCTGTTAACATTTGAAAATATCATCCTGACATTATGATAAAAATCATGAGAAATAACTACCATTCACTGAGTACTTACACACCTATAACTCCACCACTAAATGTTACAGGTTTTTTAATTTTCAAAATAGTCCTGTTACATAGGTAATATACCATTTTATTGATGATTAATCTGAGATTTCAGTAAGCTAATATAATGCTATTTTCAATGATTTCTAATCAGAAAGATCTTTGGCTCCTTTCTGGCAAAGATTTTTTTTTTTTCCACCTGCTTTGGGCAATTGTCTTTTTTGTTCGTTATAGGTCCTGCAACCCTCTTACCCATTAATGACTTTTTCTCTTGTAATTTGAGGAAAAATCTTGAATGCTTCCAGCTTTTCCCATGAATAGCAATTCCCCATCAAACATATTAGAACAGGTGGTTTGAGAGTACAGTCACCATGCAGCACTTATGGAACTTAGAAGACCCGAGTTCAAGGATCATAAAAAGACAGGGTAAAGCAATGATGATTAAGCAGTCAGTTCTCCAAGAGGGAAGTCATGTTCAAATCTAGGAATCTGGGGACTTTGAGGATCAAGAATTATTTGAAAGAGCTAGAAAGATAAGGGAGCTGAGGCAATGACTTTTTTAGGTGTAGGTTTTTTAGAGGGATTCCTCAGGGTGTCCCACTTAGCATCACCCAGTTCTCAAAGAGCCTTCCTTCTATATCCCCAAGGAGTGTCCAGGCTTGATACTAACCTGCTGAATTCTCTGAGAATATTCTGTGGTGCAGATCTTGAGTGACTTACAAGGAGAAGCTTTTGGATCTAAACAAAGAGTCACAGGGCAGAGAATACTTCTCCTACCTTTACTCTCTTAACCTACTTATATGTTTTATGCCAGCAGGGAGGGATGCAAACCCACTATCTGTAGCATAGATGGGAGATAGTCATATATCTTAAACATTTTTAACTGCCAAGCATAACTCGGTGGGGATTTAAAAATGGATATCTGCCTTAAAGTATCCAGATGGAACTAGATCAAATATCTAATAAATATAACAGTTATTAATAATGAATGAACAAGGCATTCTGAATATCTAAGCAACAATGTGAAAATTTTAGAAACTCTAAGCATGCTTTATAACAGTTTTAAGATTAAAAAAAGATCTTTGAAGTCTTCAGCTTTGACTTAAAAATTCATATAAATTTTGCATTTTGCTCCATGATGTATTTGCATTTGTCTTCATATAAAATTAGTGTTTTATTTACTCACAAGTCAAAACTGAGTTCTCTTTATCCTGTATTTTCATAAACCACCTTGTACACTGATGGTTGGGAGGTATAGATGTCCCTTCTCAATGAGCAGAGCCTGTTGATAGAAGTCCATGCTAGTCAAGGTGTTTATTTTATCACAGCCCCATTTAACCTCTTCAACCAAATCTCTTTCTACAAACAATATCATGATTTCTACTCAGGAGAAAAAGGTCTTAATTCCAGGACTTAAGTCTTCATACTTCTGGACTAATAAATATATGCTTCCCTCTGTCTTCAATGTCCTCCCCACTTTATTCACTTACCAAATCCTGTGTATGGTGAAGAAGTTACACAGGCCTTGGTGTCCAGGAAACTGGCCATCTGGGTCCATTCTAGACCAACATGGAGGGTAGTCTTTACCACGTGGTCTTGGCATTTAACCTTCTAGTACTTCCACATATTAGCCAAATGGCCTTGAACAAAAATTTCACTAAGACTTAATTTCCAAAAATGTTAAATTGAGATTGAGAATAGTAGCTATCCTTCAGACTTATCATTGCAATTAAATGGTATGGTGCCTGTGAAGCATTTAGCTAACTGTCTGACCCATAGTCACAGCTCAATTATTTTATTATTCGATTTTAAGACTCAATTCAAGAGTCATTTCTTTGTCTTTTTTCCATGGAGAATTAATGGTCTTTTTCTTTGGGTTTCCTGCATTTTTTTATTGAAAAAATACATAAAAAGAGGATTGTCATAGGTAAATCATCATATGCTTTTAAGTAATAAGATTATAAAACAGCAGGTGTAGCATGCATGTGAGAACCGTGTTAACCGTGGAATGTTTTCTTTCCACATCTCTGTATTTTTCAAACTTTGTACGATCTGCATTAAGTTTAGAATCTGAAATGAAGAAAACAAGGTAATACTGTTTTAAACATTCACATTACATTTATTTTTATCAAAGGAACACATGCACATAGTTCCCTTTCCTGCCACTCCCTATCTACTGACAGGAGCATATCATTTTCAGATCTTTTTATTGTTTCTCCCATTATATGCTTAGATATTTCTAAATAACATGCATATGTTGTTCCATCAGTTTTCCATCTTAAGCCTCTATTGGCTTTCTAGTATGGGCAGTCTTGGACAACTTATCTCTTGAGCCACAATCCAATTTCCCAATATCTTTCTCCATCTTCTCAATATAGTTATATCACAGGATTTTTCATTAAATCATTATATCACATTGTTGTTATAACTATGTTAAGTATAATTCATAGCTGTAGTATGTAGTTTATTCTGTTTATTTTGTATATTTTGGTTCCCTGGAATTAATGATTGTTTGTTGAAAGATTATGTACCTATCATTGCTTCTTCTCAAACTCTCCCATGAAAGAGCCAATTAATTCTTAATAACAAAGGCATCCAATGGTCCTCCCCCCCCCCCCCCACTGCCTTGGAAATATCTTTCCTTGACCCCCTTGTCCTTTAGCTCACTCAGGACTGCTTCCTTTCTAGGCCTTTCTTATGGACTGAACTGTGTCCCCCTAAAATTCATGTTAAAGCCCTCACCTCCAGTACCTCAGAGTATGACTGTACTTAGAGGTAAGGCTTTAAAATGGGTAATTAGGTTAAAATGAGGTTATTAGCATGGGCCCTAATGCTATCATTATCTTGTATTTCTACCTTTATTTTTTGAATCCCCACAAATTTTATTATTATCTGTAGTCAGTGTCTGTTAATACACAGCCACATACTTACTACTTTCTTTACTTTTAATTTCTTCTTGTGATTTTATCTGTGAGAAATTTCCTTCTGCCTTAAATACACCCTTAAGAATTTCTTTTGTGTGGGGGCTATTGCTGGTAAAGCCTTTCAGTTTTTGTCTGAAAATGTCTTCATTCCACTTTTGTTTTTCAGAGATACTTCTAATGGGCTTATAATTTTAGGATGCAGTTATTTTTTCCCAATACATTGAATATATCAGCCTGATTTCTATTTTTACTCCTGAGAAATTGGCTCCTTTTTTTCCCCCACTACTTTGAAAGTATTCTATTATTTCTACTTGCCTGCTTTTAAGATGTTCTCTTTTTCTTTATGGTCCTGTGGTTTCACTGAAATGTATCTAGGATCATTTTTTTTTATCCTGCTTGTTGATTTATTGGGCTTCTTAAAAATGGAGTTGTTTCTTATTTGTCCCAGAAAATTCTGTCAAAATTCAGTCCAGTATTACTCCTGTCCCTCCTTTTTCTCCTCTTGGAACTCTGAGATGTATGTTAGATGTTCTTACATATCTGTATGTATCTGTGTCTCTTTGCTCCTCTTTTGTATATTCCATGTCATTTTTTCCTACTGGTTCAAGATAATTTCTTCAGATCCATCTTCTACTTGACTAATTCCCTATTCTTTTCTAATATTTTGTTCAACCTACCTCATCAACTTTTGAGCTATTTTCAATCTGGTCATTAATTCTAGTTCCTTTTACCTGGACATATTTTTAAACTTGTCTTATTTCTTAAAGCATATTATTTATTGCAAGCATAGTTATTTAAAATCTGTATCTGATGATTTATTCTGATAATTTGGTAAGACTGGGTCTGCTGTCTGTTATTTAAGCTGGTTATTTTTTAATGGTACCTTGTTTCCTTGTGAATCTAGTTTGTTTTACTTTTTTCATGAGCTTTTTTTTTTTTTTTTGGAGTTTTATCAGGGAAATTCTTTGTGGCCTGTGATGAAGGTGAGTACTACATAGGTGATTGGCCTTTGCTTTTGCCAAATGCTGGACCACTCTAAATATGAGATTGGGTTTCTTTTGAATCAGATGGTGAGATTATAGATCAAAAACCTGGGTACAGGCTATGTTATAGTTCTCAGTTCTTGCTAGTCATTTTTCATTTGGGATTCATGATCAAGGTTCAAGACAAATAACCTTTCAGTTCACTGAAAGAGACTTTATTGGTTTTGGTTCTAGATAATCCTTATACTGAAGAGGTCCTATTTATACTTTTGAGGCCCTACGTTTAGCAGAGAAATATATTTGACTCCCTGCTTTTGGCAGGCTTTGGGCTTTTTTCCTCTCTCTTTCATTCCTTGAGTCCATAAAAACCAGAACTCAAGTTCATGTAGTTTGCCAGTTGTCCTCAGACTGAATTCCAACTGCAGAGCTCTACTTAGTTCAAATTGCTATTCTTTATTGTTACCTCATCTGAGAATTCCTTATTTCCTGAGAGGTTATTAGCACTTCAAATTCATTTTTAATATCTTATCCAGGAGTTTTAGAATACTTGAGCAGGGAGGGTTGATCCAGGAAACTAAACTTTTATATTATCAATAAGAACAGTCTGCTATTGCTGGTACCACATCTATCAATTATAATGTAGTGAATGTATTTGCTGATGTTTCTTTCTTCCTACTAGACTTGGGGATTCATAAAGACAGTTGTTCATCTCAGTGACTGGCTTATAATAGGGACTCAGTATATATTGAATAAATATTAGTAAACTCTACATCAAATTACATTTTTCTTGTCTTTTATTGATTACTTATGAAGCACATTTCAACTTATAATTAGGATAAGATAAAGACATTGGAATTTGAAATTTCATTGGTTGAGGTACTATTAAGTGTTTGAGTTCTTTTTTTATTGAGATATAATATATATAACACTAGTTTAGTTTCAGGTGTGCAACATAATTTTTTGTGGCATAGCATACAGGAGAAATTTATTAATTTAATTATTAAATTCAGCATATTACCTCATTAAAATCCATAACAAATATGAACCAGTTGCCTTCACAGTGTAAAAACAAAATAAAATAAAAAAATCCTGTTATATAACAGTGATTTTTTATTGTCTCATTTTTTGGTGGCCTGTTGCTATGGAAATCTCCCCATCTATCTGCAGACATGAATCACTGGGTAGCACTACCTCTGCAGTGCTGCAGTGTACCATATGGCAAATTTACTGCAGCCAAAGGAGGCAAGTAAAAACTCCTTCCACAAATGAATTTACCACCTCAAAGGTTGAGGCAACTGTTAAGTAGGCTACATTGTCTGTTTCTTGGCAATACCAAAATTTGCAAAGGTATTTGTATTGAATAACTGAACACACAGGGGGCTAAGCTGGCACTTGGAATGAGTAGTCTAAAGGGCTGCTGGGAGGACCACCCCACAAGAAAATGTCCAATCTGAATTGGTAAACACAACCTCTACCCATCTCAGTTGTCTGTTTCCACCTGCGTCCAGTTCATCTGTAGTGTTGACAGACTACTATTGATGTTTAGGTCTATAGCTACAAATCTATAGCTCTTGGAAAACAACTCAATATGGGTTTCATAATAACTTTAACCTATGATTGGATGGATGGATGGTAGAATTGGGAAGCAAATTCTTTTTTTATTATTATTATGTTATGTTAATCACCATACATTACATCATTAGTTTTTTAAATTTTTTATTATTATATTAATCACCATACATTACATCATTAGTTTTTGATTCATCGTTTGTGTATAACACCCAGTGCTCCATGCAGAACATGCCCTCTTTAATACCCATCACCAGGCTAACCCATCCCCCAACCCCCTCCCCTCTAGAACCTTCAGTTTGTTTCTCAGAGTCCATAGCCTCTTATGGTTTGTCTCCCCCTCCAATTTCCCCTCCTTCATTCTTCCCCGTCTGGAGTTACAACTGGTGTGAACAGATGATGGCTACCCTTTATGGACTATCACACATGCTAGACTTTCACTTAAGTGTTTTACTGACATTATTTGATTTTTTTTCCCAACATTCCTATCAAGATAGATATGATCCCCACTGGACCTATAAGGGCCCTAAAGTTAAAAGACACTAATTTGTCGCTTATACTTTGTAAATGTGATATGAAGTTCAGGTTTTGCTGAAATTCCATCTGACTTCAAAGCTTGTTCTCTTGTCAATATATAACAATTTCTCTTCCAGACATGTGTACAAAGAGAAAAGGTCAGCTCTGTACTCTAGAGTCAGACTAGCTGGCTGATAAGTCAGCTCTATCTTTTACTATCTATGTGCTTTCAAATTACTTAACCTCTTTTATCTTCAGTTTTTCAATCTGTAAATGGGGGTAATGAAAGTACTTACCAAGGAGGATTCTTGAGAGAATTAAATGACCCATTGCACAGGGCCTAGTAAGTACTAGGTAAGTGCCTAATAAGTGTTAATTACTATCACTGTGTTCATTCACTAATTTTAAAATACAGCATACTAGTTTTGGATATACAACGATGTGTAATTTTTTTTTTTCCTTTTAGGGAAGTAGTTCTCAAACTGTCGTTCCCAGACTAGAAGCATTACCATCAGCTAGGAACTTGTTAGAAAAAACAAATTAGCAAGTCTTATCCCAGATACACTGAATAAGAAACTCTAGAGATGGAGCCCAGCCATCCATGTTTTAACAAGCCCTCCAATGATTCTCATTCACGCCAAAGTTGGAGAAGCATTAGTGTGGGAGAAAAAAATGTTGTCTTTCCCAGTTTTACCCAAGGCCAACTCTGCTCAAAGGATGTTATTGGAATGAATCCCGAGACACTGATTTTTCTAGAATTAATTCCCATATCTTCAAATGGATACTGCAATCATTTTGTTCTATGATCCCATCTGATCACTAAGATTCTTGATTAAGAGTTAATCATTTTGTCTTGACTGTATTTAAAATGATCAATAATTTTATAATGATTTCCTGTCGTGTGGAATGAGATGTAATGTGATTATCACAGTCATTAGAAGACACCACTGGAATTTCTCCATGGTTGAAGCAGGCAGAATATTGAGGTGCCCCTAAATATAGGCTCGTCTCATTTTCCATGAGAAATTAACATTGGATTGTTTTTTTTCTGACTAGGAATTATTTGAATCAATTTTGTAAGGCTTTTTTGAAGTTTCACATTGTGAAGTTTCATAAGTAGAAAATGACACTTCGGCAAAGTTTCAGATTCAGCCTGCTTCAATGCAGGAGCAAAACTCCATGCATTTGAGCCTTGGGAAGATTAATTTAACACCATCCTCAAAAATGAAAATTAAGCTGCTCATCTTACAAAAGTCAAAAGAGAGGAAATGAAGTTAAGATCATTTTTATCAAGATTTTTCAACAAATAAGAATGCTTAAATGGTTTAAACTTCCCTAAATTTTTTAAAGCCATTTACATATCCTAAATCTTTCCTTAATCTATAAAACAAAGAAGTTATTTCAGATGATTTTTAGGTTTTTTTTTTTCCCCAAGCTGTCAGAAAAGAATGGTGCAGTGAATACATTGAAAACTATCATTTGCATTGAGGAATAGAAGTTTAATTCCTTTGGCAGTCCTTCTGGAATAGACCCAACTCTAACTAGATAAAAATTTTAAGCAAGGTCTTTTGAGATTTCTACAAAAACTATCAATTTGGTAGATTTGATAGCAGATCCTGGAGCTGCTGGCATCTAGTTGTTATGTAGAAGATTGTGACTTGAGCAGATGGAAAATCCCAGTTAGGTTGAGGTTGTTAACTTGTCCAGCAGAACTTCAATATTTTATCTCGTGTATAGGTATATTATATTACCTATCTCATAAAGTTCTTACAAGGATTGCATAAGGTTATAAGTGTTAATAAACCTAATGCTTGATTCACATATAGAAAGAGCTCCACATACATGTTGATATTGTTCTAGCACTGTAGTTTCTAAACTGTCATGTATCAGAATCACCTGACTGGTAATTATTTTAAAAAATAGATTCTCAGGGCTCCTTCCAGAGGTAAGGTGGATCCACCCAACCTGCATTTTTAATAAGCTTCCTAAGTGTTTGGAATATAGCTCATCCTAGGCATCAGGATTTTCCAAAGAAAGAGAACCAATAGAAGATGGATATTGAGGGAGAGTGAGAGGGAAAATTTGATTTATTTTAAGGAATTGTCTCATGTGATTGTAGGAACTGGCAAATCCAAAATCTGTAGGGCATGGCAACAAGCTAGAAATTCAGAGTTGATGTTGCAGTCTTGAGTCTGAACTCCACCAGGGCAGCAGCCTGGAAATTCAGGCAGGGTTTCTATGTTGAAGTCTTTAGGTGAATTTCTTCTTCAAGAAACCTCAAAAGCAAGCAAACAAACAAACAAAAAACCCTCAGTCTTCAGGTCTTAAGGCCTTAAACTGATTAGATGAGGCCCACCCATATTATGGAGACTTATCTGCTTTACTCAGAATCTACTGACTTAAATGTTCCTCACAACCTAAAAAATACCTTCAGAGCAACACCTTGTTTTTGACCAAACAAGTGGGTAAAGGGAGAAGGAATGATGAGGTTGGATCAGACCTGGAAGAAGTAGGGAGAGGTGTTTTGTTTTTGGTTTTTGGGTTTTTTTTCTTTTTAAGCATAAAACTCAAGAACAATGTTGTAATATTTTAGAAGTTTAAGCACATGGAACCTTCTTCTCAATACCTACATATAGCTTGAGAGACATGGAAGACTATGGGGGTGTAGGAAGAGTCCCTGAGTGGTTTGAGGACTATGTAGGAGCTGAAATAAGAAAAGGTAATAATATTTACCTTATGGTATTAATATGTACTTTTAATGTTCTAAGTGTTGCTGCTACTTACAAGTAAAAACAAAAGCATACAATGGTGAAAGACAACACAGAAGCTAACTCTAGTGCCCAGTCACTACCCAGGGGCTGGAGCCATGACTAGATGGGTCAAATGTTGGCAAGAAGCAGCCAAACTAACATTTTGGAGCCCCTGTCATTCAGAAACCATGTAGCTGCATCATAAAGAGTATCTTACTTAATTCAAACAACTTTTTGAAGTTTTTGCAGATGAGACACTTGAATCTCAGATTCTTCAGGTAAATTGCCTGGAATTATACAACTTTTTAGTAATAGATCCATAATTCAGAGCCAAGTCTCTCTGACTGGGAAAGCCATTCTTTCTCTGCTTCCTTATTCTGCCTTTGGAAAAGAGGAAAGAAATGGGAGTCATGAGGTAAGGTGCTGTGTCAAATTTACACAGACTGCTTCTGTCCAAGGTGGGCCTCTTGAAAAAACCAGGACTCTGCATTCCTCACAGTGCCTATTGCTCTCCTACAGTAGCTCAGCCTCATTGTCCCAACTCCCTGTGGACAAGTGAGAGTATCTGTGAAAGCCTTGGGCCTGAGTTCTTGGGCTCCTAGATTTGGTTTGTAGGAAGACTAAGACTGCACTCTGAGCTGCAGAGCTGGAAGACAAACGTGTGTGTGTGTGTGTGTGTGTGTGTGTGTGTGTGTGTGTGAGGGAGGGGGGAGAGAGGAGGGCAGAAAGAGGGAAAAGGTACCTGGGTTGAAACCTAAAATAAAATCCTGGCAAATAGAACCAAAGTGCCGATCCAAAGGAGTGAGAAAATATCCAAATCTGAGGCTGTGAGAAAGAAATGAGGCTTACCAAACAGAGCAAGAGGCATGAGCACAGAGGGGAGTATGTAGGTATTTGAAGCCTCCTGAGTAGTCAAAACTTAAAACTATAATCAAACACACTGTGTTTCAATCCTTGCTCTCCTGTCACTTAAAAGCTGTATGACCTTGGACAAGTAACTTAGACTCTCCAGGACTCCAGTTTCTTCATGTGTAAAATGGATTTGAGGTTGAATGAACTAAAGCATGTAATCTTGTATCCATAAGTGCTCAATAAATTGCAATTACTTTTCTTAATTATTATTAATGATAGTTGAGAAGAAAAGCTGAGGTTGGATATGTTTGAAGCTTCAGGAGCCACATTTGGCACCATGTTCTCCCAGAAGACCTTTGGAGATATCCTCTTGCCTTCTTTCCCTAATGTTAGAGATGGCAAGACAACAGAGAAGAAATGACCTGGATCTCACAGGGCCCTGGGTGGAGCAAGAGGCTAGGTGACTGTCACAAGTATCTGCTGTGCTATACAGAAATTCATGTTCTGGAAGGAAGCTAAGCTGGAAGAAATCCAAATCTGTTTCTCCACCAAAAGAGTTAAGAAGTCAAGGCTCATAGCCAAAACCAAAAAACTGGAGGAACGAGGAAAGCTGACAGTGAAGAGAACACGTATTCAAGAGTCAGCTAAAATGGATCCCCAAGATGGGGTGACCACAGTGGATTTGGTAAGGTTTTAAGAGTTTCTGGTAAGTGTTTTGTTTTTGTTTTTGGTTGTAAACCAACCATTTTACTTAAAAGAACAAGAACAGGATAGACAAAAGAGGGGATAACTGTTAATATCTAGATTGTGACTTCCTGAGGGAAGTGCCCCCGCTTTTTTAAGTAGGCTCCGTGCCCAGCATGGAGCACAACGCTGGACTTGACTCACAACCCTGAGATCAAGACCTGAACTGAGATGAAGAGTTGGATGCTTAACCAACTGAGCCGCCCAGGTGCCCCAGAGAGGGCATTTCTCTTTAAGAATCATATGTCTGAATATAAACATTGGATCTTAAACTACCACTCAAGACTTCTTAATCCTGGAAGTGGAAAGAGCCGTTTGGCAGCTATTGGCCTGTATCTCAAATCTCAAGACTCCTTCCTGGGGGCATAAGCACTTGCTGGTGCTTGCGTACACAAAGTACATTCATTCCCTTCATCAGGGCAGATGAACAAAGGACTCGCTTTTGGATTTTTCTTCTCTACTTTCCCCCTCTTGGTTACCTGCCTTCTGGAAAGGGAGGAAGAGCAGTCTAAACCTTGAACATAACAAATTGATTTCACCTTGGGACTGGCACAGTTCTCCATCAACATACTGTGCTACCTTAATGCCTGGGTGGATTTTGAAGGGCTTGGAAATCTTCCTCCTCATATCCTAACCAAAACTCATCACTTGAATAAATTCCTCTGAAGTTTCTCGAATGGTCTTTCTGCTGTCGTTATTGGACCAAAGGATATGAAGTAACATCTGCATTCTCTTAGAATTAAGGTATCTTACAGAGACAAAAATTTTTTTGCCCCGTAACCCCCTCTTCACTGCTATGTTATTAATATGAGGTGGAAAAAGAACTATGGCTTTGGCCATGGCTGGTGAGAAACACTGGGTCTTTCTTTAATAAAAGCTTGAATTTTTTTTTACTATAAAGTGACATTGCTTATTTTCAGAGAATTTCTTTGGAATATAGCCATTAAGTTTGTTTTTATCCATTGGGGGTGGAAAAAAAGAAGAGCCTGTGTTACAGTTCCTGTATTCAACAAGACCATTTAGAATCCATGATTGGCTATATCTCTCTAATTTGTAGGGGAATAATTCACTGCTGACCTAAATTCTTTAATAGTGGCAAAATAATAGTTTCCAAGCAACCAGAAATTACTGACATGAGAATTCAATGTTTTAGCATTTTGCACAAAAGCCACGAAGTCTATTCTGCTGGTCAAATGAATGGAAGATGCATGATGAGAAGCCTAGGACCTCTGCAAGACCAAAACATGAGCTTAAGAGTCAAGCACACACAGTCCCATTTACTGAGAAATCCCAAAAGACCCTCTATAATGTTATTCTTATTCTGACTGAATATAAGTAATAGGTGTACATAGAATATTTCCCCAATAAAAACCTGCAATTAAATGTCATCTTCAGTCTTACAAATTGTCTTTTTTTTTTCATAGCCTAATTTTTCATATATCTGTAGAGCAGATTAAATGAGACAAAATAGGCTCAGGCCAGTGCTAAATATACAGGAAATATTCAACACCGCTTCAGGGGTGATCTAATCATTAGTGAGGGAGGGGTGAGGTCAGCCTTAGGGCAAATCAGAACCTCACCAAGGTTAATAGAAAGTGAATGCATTTTTTGTTGTTGTTGTTTTAAATTTGAGTGTCACTGATAAGGTCAACCCTCTTCATTTTACAAATGAGAAAATGAAGTTGTTTGCCCAAGTTTAGTGGTGGTAAAGTTGAGATCTAATTTCTAACTGCAGAATTCTGCTCTACTTCATAGTGAACACTACATAACCAATACAAAAAACTAACAACCTCCAGGCTCATAGTTCGATCTATGGCAAAGCATTGGAGCCAGGTTGATCTGAAGTTCTAGGAGGATATAAATGTATATATTTTGTAACAGAAACAAAGAAAACTCAGATAACTCTTTGCTAATTACTACCTGATTAAGCTAGTATTTGAAATTGTACACCTGTCAGCTTCTCCCAAATTTCCATCACCTCTCACATATGAAAGACCACCAGGATGTTTCTTACATTTGCTGAGTCTTGGGTATTTATAACATAGTAATAGTAATCCTTTAGAAAATGTACTGTTAGAATTTTTAAAACCATAAATAAAATATCTGGTGCCTTTTCCTTTTCTCTGAATTTTAAAAAGCAATAAAATGGCAAAATTCTTGATTAAGGCAGCCAAAATGAAGGAACAATTATATGGAAAGCCAGAGAACAGAAGAAAGAATTTTCACAGGGGAAGTAAGACCAGCAGACTCTAAAGTATTCCAAGAAAGTGGGAAATGGAGTAAGCATTCCAAATAGAGGGTCCAGCCCTCAAAAGAGGTACAGACCAGGAGATTCTTGAGATTAGGGGAAAGAAAATATTTGTGAAGAGATAAGAAGAGACCGATCCTTGATTTTGGTCTTGCCTTCTCTATTCAGCATGGTAGCATTGAAAATTGGGAGCAGATGGGTATATGATCCTATTTGCATTCCAGAAAGAAAGATTCATGAGTAGACTTTACTTGCTATCTTGATCTGTGCTAATAGAACTTTGCCTTTATCACAGTGGAAAAAATAGAACCATTGAGTTCCAGAATGATTCATAAAAAAGGTATAGCTAAAACTAGATAGCCTCCAGCTTTATGATTACTGGCTCATTGAAAATAAAATCTGAGCTCTATTTTCGACTCAAGCCTCCTCTGTGTCTATATGTTAATAGGCAATTAAATTTTTCAGAAATTTTGAAGTATTGATGGAAAAATGTTTTCTCCTTTTTTTTTACATGTCTGAGAGGTGACAGAAATTGGGCCGGATTTGAAAATTAGGCATAAAGTAAGCAGGATTTGAAATAGTAGCTTATTCAGGGGGCAACTCCAGTGAATATCTGAATTCTTTTACTTTTACATACAAAAGAGATAGAATATGTAAGAAATGGATAAATCTCTGTTTTCTAGTTAATAAGAGTAGGAAAAAGTTTGGGAAATCAATATTATAATTAAAATTATTTTAGGGGCTCTTGGATGGCTTAGTCATCTAAGCGACCGACTCTTTATTTTAGCATAGGTGGTGATCTCAGGATCGTGAGATCAAGCTCTCCATAGGGCTCCATGCTGAGTATGGAGCCTGCTTAGGATTCTCTCTCTCCTTCTCCCCTCCTGCCACCCTTAAAATAAAACAAAAGTTATTTTATTTTCTGGTCTTAGTTATCCTCCAAATTTTTAAGCAGAGAAGATGGAAATAAAGGATAAGAGGACAGAAAAATAAAAGTTTTGGAAATAGACAATTTAACTTCTTGAAACTTTTTTTTTTTTCCCAGAGCTTCCATGATAGGTAATTTCCATCCCTCTGATTAATTCTTTTAGAAAGTACTATCATTCATCCACTGAAAACAAAAAGTCTGCCCAGGTTGATGTGAACATATGTCTTGATTTGATAATAAGTCCAAATTCATACCCTTTCAACGGGATGCACAAAGTTAGGAAAAGCAAGAGTCTGAGGCCCCAACTTGCTATTGTGTTGCTGGAGGCACAGCATAGCATTATCTCAGGCTGTAACTTTGGTTCAAGACCAAGAAAAGATTTAGTGTCTATCATATTTAAAAGTATATTTTTTTTAAATCTAGGATTGAATGTGAAGATTCTTTTGTAGTCTGGGCAAAAACAGTAGTTCCATCTTTTTTAGGATTTCCTAGGAAATCTTTTACATCCTCTTCTATTCAAAACTTCAGTATCCTTATATTTTAGATATGGCGATGTTGAACAGCATATGACTGAGTTTTGTTCTTATTTTTATCCAACCTGGAAATACTTTTCTTTAAGTTAGATCAGATGCTCCATCTATATGAAATGAAATTACTCCCATGTGTGTCTAAACCTATTGTTGTATTATGCATGTTGTTTTCATGCTAATTCTGTCTATATATTTTTCTCATTCATCTAGTCTTCTGTTGGACTGATGACATTTACCACTCTAATTTACCAACTCCCTCTACTAGTTTAAAGCTTATATGCTTCATATCTGTTATTTTCATGATTAAATTTTAGCATGCATCTTTAATAAGTTTAGTTTTTTTGTTTGGTTTTTCAATGCTGTTTTTAAATTTTTTATTGTTATCTTAATCACTATACATTACATCATTAGTTTTTGATGTAGTGTTCCATGATTCATTGTTCATAACACCCAGTGCTCCATACAGAGCATGCCTTATTTAATACCAATTGCCAAGCTAACCAATTTGCCCACCTCTCTCCCTTCTAGAACCCTCAGTTTGTTTTTCAGAGTCCATCCTTTCTCATGGTTCATCTCCACCTCCGATTCCCCCCCTTTATTCTTCCCTCCTGCTATCTTCTTCTTTTTAATTATTTCATAACATATATTGCATTATTTGTTTCAGAGGTACAGATCTGTTATTCAACGGCCTTGCAAAATTCACAGTGCTCACCATAGCACATACCCTCCCCAATGTCTATCACCCAGCCTCCCACCCCCTCCCACTTGAGCAAGCCTCAGTTTGTTTCCTGAGATTAAGAATTCCTCATATCAGTGAGGTCATATGATACATGTCTTTCTCTGATTGACTTATTTCGCTCAGCAAAACACCCTCCAGTTCCATCACATCATGCAAATGGCAAGATCTCATTCCTTTTGATGGCTGCATAATATTCCATTGCAAATATATACCACTCCATCTTTATCCATTCATCTGTCGATGGACATCTTGGCTCTTTCCACAGTTTGGCTATTGTGGACATTGCTGCTATAAACATTGGGGTGCACGTACCCCTTCGGATCCCTACATTTGTATCTTTGTGGTAAGTACCCAGTAGTGCAATTGCTGGATCGTATGGTAGCTCTATTTTCAACTGTTTGAGGAACCTCCATACTGTTTTCCAGAGTGACTTCACCAGCTTCCATTCCCACCAACAGTGTAGGAGGGTATCTCTTTCTCTGCATCCCCGCCAACATCTGTCGTTTCCTGACTTGTTAATGTTAGCCATTCTGACTGGTGTGAGGTGGTATCTCATTGCGGTTTTGATTTGGATTTCCTTGATGCCGAACGATGTTGAGCACTTTTTCATGTGTCTGTTGGCCATTTAGATGTCTTCTTTGGAAAAATGTCTGTTCACGTCTTCTGCCCATTTCTTGATTGGATCATTTATTCTTTGGATGTTGAGTTTGAGAAGTTCTTTATAGATTTTGGATACTAGCCCTTGCCTGATATGTCATTTGCAAATATCATCTCCCATTCTGTCAGCTATCTTTAGGTTTTGTTGACTGTTTCTTTGCTGTGCAAAAGCTTTTTATCTTGATGAAGTCCCAAGAGTTCATTTTTGCCCTTGCTTTCCTTGCCTTTGGTGATGTTTCTAGGAAGAAGTTGCTGCGGCTGAGGTTGAAGAGGTTGCTGCCTGTGTTCTCCTTTAGGATTTTCATGGACTCCTGCCTTACACTGAGGTCTTTCAACCATTTTGAGTCTATTTTTGTGTGTGGTGTAAGGAAATGGTCCAGTTACATTCTTCTACATGTGGCTGTCCAATTTCCACCCCCTGCTTAGCCACTGGAGCGATGTCCCTCAGCGGAGAAGACTTCTAAAATTTCTGATTTTGTGCTCAGCTGCTCTATCACTTGCCAGAAGCGGCAGATGGAGGCCCCCTCCCCCGCCATCTATTCTCCCAAATATCACCTCGGATTCACTTCTCCGCATGTCCTACCTTCCAGAAAGTGGTTGCTTTTCTGTTCAGAGTGTTGTTACTATTCTTCTCTTCAATCTCCTGTTGAGTTCATAGATGTTCAGAATGGTTTGATCCCTATCCACTGACTTCCTGAGACCAGACGAAATCCAGGTCTCCTACTCCTCCGCCATCTTGCTCCACTCTAGCCTAAAGTTTAGTTTTAATTGATATCTTTATTTTCCTCCAAGAAAATGTGAAGAATTTAAAATGTTTTAATGTTATTATTTCTCCTGATGGATAGGATATTGTTGTCATGTATTTTAATGATACATATGTAAGAATATATTAATATTCATGTTTTGTGTATATATGTATATTGATATATTCTACAAAATTATGAATATTTTATGCTTTTCTTTTAGAGTCATCCAGCATTTGTATCATTTCATTTGCTCTTTTCCTTCATATATTTCTGAGCTTTTCTTGGCATAGTGTTCATACAGACTCAACTACATGTTGAGAAATCTTACCAGACTGGATCTACTGGAGGTAAACTCTCACTTGTTTCTGTTATAATAAAAAGTGTCTATTTTGCCTTCATTCATAGGAGATACTTACATTGTATATAGGTTTCCAGACTGTCAAATGCTTCTTTTCAGTTTATTGAAGACTAAATTGCACTAATTTGTGCTTCCAAAGTAACATTTGTGAAGTTAGCTGTTAGTTTATTTGTTGCTCTTTCAAAGGTACTTAGTCTGGCTGATTTTAAGACTTTTATCTTTTTTTATTGAGGTATCGTTGATAACAACATTGTATTAGTTTCAGGTGTACAACCTAATTTAATATTTGACAATTCTATACAATACTCAGTGCTCATCATGGTAAATGTAGTCACCATACAACTTCCCACAATATCATTGACTATATTTCCCATGCTGTACTTTTCATCCTCGTGACTTACTTTATAACTGGGAGTTTGTCTCTCTTAATTCCCTTAGCCTATTTTACCCATCCCCCCACCAACTGCCCCTTTGGCAGCCACCAGCTTGTTCTCTGTATTTATAAGTCTATTTTGATTTTTTTAAATTCATCTGCGGGTTTTTTTGTTTGATTTTTTTCAATTCTACATATAAACGAAATCATATGGTATTTGTCTTTCTTGTAAAGCTTATTTCACTTAGCATAATACCCATTAGGTCCATCCATGTTGTTGCAAATGGCAAGATATCATTTTTTTATGGTTAATATTCCATTGTGTGTGTGTAAATTTTATACATAAATAAAAAATATACATGATATATACCACATTTTCTTTATCCATTCAGCTATTGGTGGATACTCAGATTACTTCCATATCTTGGCTATTGTAAATAATGCAGCATTCAACATAGGGCTGGGTATATCTTTTCAAATGAGTATTTTCAGGTGTTTTGAGTGCGTAGAGTGGGAGTGATAAATACCCAGTAGTCGAATTACTGTATTATATGGTATTTCCATTTTTAATTTTTAAGGAATCTCCATATTGTTTTCTAGAGTGGCTTCACCAGTTTGCAACATTCCCACCAACAGTGCATGAGGAATCCCTTTTTTCCACATCTTCACTCACACTTTTTATTTATTGTCTTTTTGATACTAGCCATTCTGAGTGGTGTGAGGTGATACCACATTGTGGTTTTGATTTGCATTTTCCTGGTGATTAGTGATGAACCTCTTTTCAGGTATCTGTTGGCTAACTGTATGTCTTCTCTGGAAAAAAGTCTGTTCAGGTCCTGTGCCAGGTTTTTAATCAATTTATTTTTGGTGTTGATTTGCAGAAGTTCTTTTTGTATTTCAGATATTAACTCCTTTTTGGATATAAGTTACAATTTCTTCTTCCATTCAGTAGGTTGCCTTTTTTCTTTTGTTGATGGTTTCCTTTGCTCTGCAAAAGCTTTTGATTTTGGTGTAGTCCCAACAGTTTATTTTTGCTTTTGTTTCTCTTGCCAAGAGGAGTCCTATCTATAAAAACATTGCTGATGGCAGAGGAGTAGGAGACCTGGATTTTGTCAGGTCTCAGGAATTCAGCTGAATAGGGATCAAACCATTCTGAACACCTACGAACTCAACAGGAGATTGAATAGCAACAACTCTCTGAACAGAAAAGCGACCACTTACTGGAAGGTAGGACGTGTGGAAAAGTGAATCCAAGGCGATATTTGGGAGGATAGACGGCGGGGGAGGGGGGGCCTCCATCAGCCACTACTGGCAAATGATAGAGCCGCAGAGCACAAAATCAGAACTTTTAGAAGTCGGCTCCACTGAGGGACGTCGCTCCAGTGGCTAAGCGGGGGATGGAAACCTCGCGGGACAGTGTGGTCTCAGGACCCTCGGGGTCACAGAAAGACCGGGGGTGCCTGAGTGCAGCAGAGCTCCCGGGTATCGGAGCAGGGAAGTTGGCTGCAGAGACGGAGCCGAGGTGCGGGCTCTCAGCTCGGGGTAGCCATAAACTGATCCGTGGCACATTCAGGCCACTGCTCCTCCAGGAGGGACCCAACAAGCAGCAGAGCCGGGGAGACTCCCCTTCCTCCCCCGGGAGGAGTGGCTCAGGAGCACACTGCAGGGATCTGCTGGGTTTGGAGACCCCACACTGAGTCGGGTGCCAGAGATAGAAACGCTCAGTCACAGGCTGGGTGAGCACGGAGTGCGGCCTGAGACCGGGGACACGGGAGTGACTGACTGCTTTTCTCTGGGGGCGCACTGAGGATTGGGGCCCCGAGTTCTTGGCTCCTCCAGGTGGAGATTGGGAGGCCACCATTTTCACTCTCGTCCTCCAAAGCTGTACCGAGAGCTTGCAGGGAACAAAAGCTCCCGAGAGCAAGCCCCAGGGGATTCCTTAGCCCAGACTGACAAGGGAGGGGCAATTCTGCCTCTGGCAAAGACATTTGGGAACCACGGCAACAGGCCCCTCCCCCAGATGATCAGTACGAACAGCCAGCCAAGACCAAGTTTACCGATCAAAGAAATGGGAGAACTCCAGTGCTAGAGGAATACGGCAAAAAGAATTCATGGCTTTTTTACCATGATTCATGAGTTTTTCAAAGTTAATTTTTTTAAGTTTCTTTTTTTGAATTTTTCTTTTTCCCTTTTTCAACCAACATCTTATCAATCCTTTTTTGAAAAAAAATTTTCATTTTTCATTGTTAGAGTCATATTCTATCCCTTTATAGTAGATACCATTATTTTTCTCATATATATATAAATTGTTCTCTCTTTAAAATTTTGAGATACAGTTTCTTCTAACAGATCAAAATATACCCTAAATCACTAGTGTATGGCTTTGTTCTAGTCTTCTGCCTGATCACATTCTCTCCCTTTTTTTTCCTTTTTTTAAAATCTTCGTTCTTTTTACAAACAGCTTCTTATCTTATCACTTCCTTTTATAAAATCTTTTATAATTTTCATCTTTACAGTCATCTTCCATCTTCTCATTGTATCAACCCTGATTTTATACATATATAAGTCGTTCTTTCTTTAAAATTTTAGGAGGCACTTTCTTCTAATAGACCAAAATACACCCAAAATCTAGTGCATGGCACTGATCTATGCACTAGCCTGATCATATCTGATCATATTCTGTTTTTTTTTGTTTTGTTTTGTTCTGTTTTGGTTTGTTTTTATCTTTTTATTTTTTTCTCTTTCTTTTTTCTTTCTTTCCCTTTCTTTTCCCCTGGTTTTAGGTCTCTTCTGATTTGTTTAGAGTATATTTTCTGAGGACGTTGTTAACTTGTTAGCATTTTGTTCTCTCATTCATCTATTCTCCTCTGGACAAAATGACAAGATGAAAAAAGTCACCTCAGCAAAAGAACAAGAGGTAGTACCGTCAGGAAGGGACCTACTCAATACGGACATTAGTACGATGTCGGACCTAGAGTTCAAAATCATGATTTTAAAGATACTAGCTGGACTTGGAAAAAGCATGGAAGTTATTAGAGACACCCTTCCTGGAGAAATAAAAGAACTAAAATCTAACCAAATCGAAATCAAAAACGCTATTAATGAGGTGCAATCAAAAATGGGGGCAATAACTGCTAGGATAAATGAGGCAGAAGAGAGAGTCAGCGATATAGAAGACCAAATGATGGAAAATAAAGAAGCTGAGAGAAAGAGAGAGAAACAACTACTGGATCACGAAGGCAGAATTCGAGAGATAAGCGATACGATAAGATGAAAAACATTAAAATAATTGGGATCTCAGAAGAAGAAGAAAGAGAGAGAGGGACAGAAGGTATATTGGAGCAAATTATACCAGAGAACTTCCCTAATGTGGGGAAGGAAACAGGCATCAAAATCCAGGAGGCACGGAGCCCCCCTCACAATCAATAAAAATAGGTCAACACCCCAACATCTAATAGTAAAACTTACGAGTCTCAGAGACAAAGAGAAAATCTTGAAAGCAACTCGGGAGAAGAGATATGTAACCTACAATGGTAGAAACATTAGATTGGCAACAGACCTATCCACAGAGACCTGGCAGGCCAGGAAGGACTGGCATGATATCTTCAGAGCACTAAACGAGAAAAATATAGAGCCAAGAATACTATATCCAGCTAGGCTGTCATTGAAAATACAAGGAGAGATAAAAATCTTCCAGGACAAACAAACACTAAAGGAATTTTCAAACACAAAACCAGCCCTCCAAGAAATATTGAAAGGGGTCCTCTAAGCAAAGAGAGAGCCTAAAAACAGCATAGACCAGAAAGGAACACAGAAAGTATACAATAACAGTCCCCTTACAGGCAATACAATGGCACTAAATTCATATCTTTCAATAGTTACCCTGAATGTAAATGGGCTAAATGCCCCAATCAAAAGACACAGGCTATCAGATTGGATAAAAAAACAAGACCCATCGATGTGCTGTCTGCAAGAGACTCATTTTAGACCCAAAGACACCCCCAGATTGAAAGTGAGGGGGTGGAAACCCATTTACCATGCTAATGGACACCAAAAGAAAGCTGGGGTGGCAATTCTCATACCAGACAAATTAGATTTTAAAACAAAGACTGTAATAAGAGATGAGGAAGGACAATATATCTTACTGAAAGTGTCTATCAAACAAGAAGATCTAACAGTTGTAAATATCTATGCCCCTAACATGGGAGCAACCAATTATATAAGGCAATTAATAACAAAAGCAAAGAAACACATTGACAACAATACAATAAAAGTGGGGGATGTTAACACCCCCTGACAGAAATGGACAGATCATCTAAGCAAAAGATCAACAAGGAAATAAAGACTTTAAATGACACACTGGACCAAATGGACTTCACAGACATATTCAGAACATTCCATCCCAAAGCAACGGAATACACATTCTTCCTTAGGGCCCATGGAATATTCTCCAGAATAGATCACATCCTAGGTCACAAATCAGGTCTCAACTGGTACCAAAAGATTGGGATCATTCCTTGCATATTTTCAGACCACAGTGCTTTGAAATTAGAACTCTATCACAAGAAGAAAGTTGGAAAGAACTCAAATACATGGAGGCTAAAGAGCAACCTACTAAAGAATGAATGAGTCAACCAGGAAATTAAAGAATGAATGGGAGAAAATATTTGCAAATGACATATAAGATAAAGGGCTAGTATCCAAAATGTATAATGAACTTATCCAACTCAACACCCAAAGAACAAATGATCCAATCAAGAAATGGGCAGAAGACATGAACAGACATTTTTTCAAAGAAGACATCCAAATGGCCAACAGACACATGAAAAAGTGCTCAACATCGCTCGGCATCAGGGAAATTCAAATCAAAACCTCAATGAGATACCACCTCACACCAGTCAGAATGGCTAAAATTAACAAGTCAGGAAACGACAGATGTTGGCGGGGATGCGGAGAAAGGGGAACCCTCCTACACTGTTGGTGGGAATGCAAGCTGGTGCAACCACTCTGGAAAACAGTATGGAGGTTCCTCAAACAGTTGAAAATAGAGCTACCATACGATCCAGAAATTGCACTACTGGGTATTTACCACAAAGATATAAATGTAGGTATCTGAAGGGGTACATGCACCCCAATGATTATAGCATCAATGCCCACAATAGCCAAACTGTGGAAAGAGCCAAGATGTCCATCGACAGATGAATGGATAAAGAAGAAGTGGTATATATACACAATGGAATATTATGCAGCCATCAAAAGGAATGAGATCTTGCCATTTGCAACAACGTGAATGGAACTGGAGGGTGTTATGCTTAGTGAAGTAAGTCAATCAGAGAAAGACATGTATCATATGACCTCACTGATATGAGGAATTCTTAATCTCAGGAAACAAACTAAGGGTTACTGGAGTGCTGGGGGGGTGGGAGGGATCAGGTGGCTGGGTGATCGACATTGGGGAGGCTATGTGCTTTGGTGAGTGCTTTGAATTGTGCAGGACTGTTCAATCACAGATCTGTACTTCTGAACCAAATAATGCAATATATGTTAAGAAAAAAACAAAGAAGAAGATAGCATGAGGGGAAGAATGAAGGGGGCAAATTGGAGGGGGAGACGAACCATGAGAGATGATTGACTCTGAGAAACTGACTGGGGGTTCTAGAGGGGAGGGGGGTGGGGGGATGTGTTAGCCTGGTGATGGGTATTAAGGAGGGCACATTCTGCGTGGAGCACTGGGTGTTATGCACAAACAATGAATCATGGAACACTACATCAAAAACTAATGATGTAATGTATGGTGATTAACATAACAATAAAAAATTAAATAAAAAAAAGAACAAGGCCTGGGATCCAGGGCCTCTCAAATAATCTTGTCACTGTAAATATTGATTAAAATACAAAAAAAAAAAATTGCTAAAGCCGCTGTCCAAGAGAGTGACGCCTATGTATTCTTAGAGGCTTTTTATGGTTTCAGGTCTCATATTTAATCCAATTTGGTTTATTTTTTTGCATAGTATAAGAAAGGGGTCCAGGGTCCAGTTTCATTCTTTTACATATAGCTGTTCCATTAACCTAGCACCATTTCTTGAAGACACTCTCTGTTCGCATTGTGTATTTTTGCCTCCTTTAATTTTGATTAATTGACCATGTAATTGTAGGTTTGTTTTGGGGCTCTTTATTCTGTTCCTTCAAATTGTGTCTGTATTTGTGTTAGTACCATTCTATTTTCATTACTATAGTTTTGTAGTATATCTTGATCTGGGATTGTGATAAGTTCAGCTTTATTCTTTCTCAGATTGCTTTGGATATTCAGGGTCTTTGTGGTTTCATACAAATTTTAGGATCATTAGGTCTAGTTCTGTGAAAAATGCTGTTGGTATTTTGATAGGGACTGCATTGAATCTGTATATTGCTTTGGGCAGTATGGACATTTTAACAACATTTTTTCCAATCCATGAACATGGAGTATCTTTTAATATTTTTGTGTTGTCTTCAATTCCTTTCATCAATGTCTGATAGTTTTCAGAGTATAGGTCTTTCATCTCCTGGGTTAAAATTTTTCCTAAATATTTTGGTGCATTGTAAATGGGATTGTTTTCTAAATTTTTTAGCTTTTCCATTATCAGTGTAAAGAAACACCACAGATTTCTGTATATTAATTTTGTATCCTGCAACTTTACTGAATTCATTTATTCTGATAATTTTTTGTTGGCATCTTTAGGGTTTTCTGTATGTACTGTTATGTCATCCATAAGGAGTGACAATTGTTTCTTCTTCCTTGCCAGTTTGGATAACTTTTTTCTTGTCTGATTGCTGCAGCTAGTACTTCCAATATTCTGTTAAATAAAAGTGGCAGGAGTGACCTTTTATTCCAGATTTAGAAGAAAAGCTTTCAGTTTTTGACCATTAAGAATGATGTTAACCATAGGTTATTCATATATGCCCTTTATCATATTGAGGTATGTTCCTTTAAACCTACTCTGTGGAGAGTTTTTTATCATAAACAGATGTTGTATTTTGTCAAATGTTTTTTCTGCATGTACTAGATGATCATATTCTTATCCATCCTCTTGTTAATGTGGTGTATCACATTGATTGATTTCTGGATATTGAACCATCCTTGCATCCCTGGAGTAAATCACACTCGATCATGACAGACGATCTTTTTAATATGTAGTTAAATTTGGTTTTCCTGTATTTTGTTGGGGACTTTTAAAATTTTTATTTTAATTCTAGGATAGTTAACATACAGTGTTCTATTAGTTTCAGGTGTACATATAGATTGAACAATGCTATACACTACTCAGTGCTCATCATGATAAGTGTACTCTTAATATCTTTCACCTACTTCACCCATCTCCCCACTCACCTCCCCTCTGGTAACCATCAGTTTGTTCTCTGTAGTTAAAAGTATGTTTTTTGGGTTGTCTCTTTTTTTCTCCATTTGTTTCTTAAATTCTACATATGAGTGAAACCATATGGTATTTGTCTTTATCTGACTTATTGCACTTAGCATTATACTTTCTAGATCCATCCATGTTGCGAATAGCAATATTTTATTTTTATGGCTAAGTACTATTGTGTGTGTGTGTGTGTGTGTGTGTGTGTGTGTGTGTGTGTGTGTGTGTGTATGAATCTATATTGCTTTGGGCAGTATGGACATTTTAACATTTCTTCCAATCCATGGGCATGGAGTATCTTTTAATATTTTTGTGTTATCTTCAGTTTCTTACATCAATGTCTAATAGTTTTCTATAGCTCTTCTTTATCCATTCACCTTTTCTTTATCCAATCACCTACCAGTGGATACTTAGTCTGCTTCCATAATTTGGCTGTTGTAAATAGTAATGCAACAAACATAGGGCTACATGTATCTTTTCAAGTTAGTGTTTTCATATTTTTGGGGTAAATACCCAGTAGTGGAATTACTGTGTCATATGGTAGTTCTAGTTTAACTTTTAAAGAAACCTCCAATACTGTTTTCCTGAGTGACTCCACCAGTTTGCATTTCTACCAGCAGTGCAACAGGTTCCTTTCTCTCTACATCTTTGTTTCTCCAATCCTTGTTTCTTGTGTTTCTTTATTTTAACCATTCTGACAGGTGTGGGGTGATATCTCATTGTGGTTTTGATTTGTCTTTCCCTGATGATTAGTGCATATTTTTTGTTAAAATTATTTCAAACATTTACCTTTTTTGAAGTTATTTAGATTGGAACTGTTGCTTTAATTAAATTTTTGGACTCTTTGTACCTACTATATAGAAATAGAGTTGATTTCTGTATATTAATCAGTTGCTCTGTAACCTTGCTAAACTTGTTTATTAGTTGTAGCAGGTGTGTTGTTGTAAACGGTCTATATTTCATTTCCACATACAGGCAATGTCTGAGAATGAAGGCAGTTTTACTTCTTCATTTCAAATCTGATATAATAAATTCTTTTCCTCTCCTTTTCCTTCTCCCTCCCTTTACCCCTCCTTCATTTGAACGGGGGTTTGTTATACAGACTAGAACCACAGTACAATATTGAATAGAAGTGCAAAGTCCATACACTTTCTCAATTGCTATTCACAAAACTTCATATGTTAAGTGACTTTCCTTATTTTCAGTGTTACTTATATTCACTATAGTATTGCACCTCTACCTTAAGAGGCCAGCAGAGATAGTATGGAAAAACATAAAAACAACTGAAGATGGAGTAGTAAGGTTTATGCCTAGATAGCCACTTGATGACTTTGTGAGCAAGGGAGAGGTTCTAATAGTTTTGAAAATCAGCTCTCATAAGTAAATTGCAGGTAATCTTCATAACAGTTTTGTTGGAAAGATTAAATGTGATAATGAATATGGAAGTTTTTGTTAATTATAATTTACTATGTAAGTGCCAGTTATTACTCTGATTTTAAAAGGAAAAGGTGAAGAAACACTTAGAACAGGATGACTTATCCAATATCAAAAATCTACTTATTGCTTATCAACTGTACACGGCTTGAGCTTTCTTGAGGTGATTGTGATTTTTCAGCTAGGAAGAGCCTTTGCGTGTACATCATCTTACCATGAACTATTATATTTGTCTAACAAGCCCTAGATCATTGAGTTTCTCCCTTCCATGTCCCCTTTAGGATAGGTATCAAAAATAAAAGTATCAGGGGTCGCCTGGGTGGCTCCGTTGTTAAGCGTCTGCCTTTGGCTCAGGTCATGATCCCAGGGTCCTGGGATCGAGCCCCACATCAGGCTCTTGGCTCAGTGGAAGGCTGTTTCTCCCTCTCCCACTCCCCCTGCTTGTGTTCCTTCTCTCGCTCTCTCTCTCTGTCAAATAAATAAATAAAATCTTTAAAAAATAAAAGTATTAAAAATTTGTTGTATTAAATGAGGCCCAGATATACCCATTTCTAGTGCGAAAATGACTAAATAAGTTACTCTTGGAGGGTAGCCAAATAAGAACAGAATTTGTTCATTACCAATAATTCTCAAAGATATTTTTAAGATGAAGGCAGGAGATAATAAGGGACAGTTAGGTGGAATCATTGAAACTTAACTTCAGACTATTTGACCCAGAAATTAAGCTCCCAGTTCTATGAATGGTGAGATGCAAGTATTTAGGAATAGGAACATGCCAGAGATCAGAATTTCTGGAAACCCAATCAGAAATTCTGGAAAGTTTTCTTTGAGCAGTAATTTGTATCAGCTGGAATTATGGCCCAATTTTTAATTCACAGTGGATCCAGTGGGCCTAAGAATCTATCTTATGATTATTTACTTGGTTTCTCAGCTGTAGACCAGCTGACAGAATCTTCTCTTTGATCCACACACCTATGGAATAAAAAAGCCATTATTGTAAGAATGGGCGTGTAAAAGTCGCTGAAACTTCATCCCCCACTAACCACGATAGGAAGTTAGAAACAATATCCTATCCAAGGAGAAATTGCATACTAGTGATATTGTTAAAGATTCAAAGAGGTGGTAGCTGCCATTTAATTAACCTGTGGCCCCTGAAAACCCACGTGGATTATGCTTGATAACGAAGGAGTGCTATAAACTTAAACAGGGGACAGCAATGTCAGCTGCTGGGCTGGGTGTGGTCTGTGTATTGGCACAAAACAACACAGCTTCTGGCACTGGATTGGGAGCTATTTCTCTGGTAAATGTGTTCTTCTTGAATCTCCCTCACTGGGGAAAAAACTGATAGAGCTGTCGCCACTGTGAAATGACAAACCTCCCCAAACAGAGGCCACTACTAAGTGCTCATTATGGAACAGTTTCTTGAGAAGCCCAGTCAGCCAAGTGAGAACTTGAGTACATTGGACCTTTTCCATTTTATTTTAACCTTATCTGAACTGTAACCTGATAAGTGATTTAACTTTACCTACATGCAGCCCTTCTCTGGATATGTATCTGTTTCTCTCTTTTGCCCACAGTAATTCTGCTGGAACCATTATCTGAGGGCTTATTAAATGTTTCATATGTCATCATGGTGAACAAAGAAGGTGAGACAATTGGCATATGACCATAGCATCTACTAATCTAATGTTATAGACTAAGCCTATAATCCAGCAGCATAACATAACTGTGGAGGGGCCTATTAATACTTAGTAATGTGCCAGCCCAGGGTTGGTGACTGTACTCCAAGATACAGCACATAGAGTAAACCTATGCTCATGGTGCTATGTCTCTATTGGACAGAATACATGATTCCAGGAACCAAAGGTTGAAAGTGGTATTGTTTCTGACCATCATCATTCCAAATGATCCACTTGCAAAATTTTGTTTCCCATCTCCAAAATGTTAGATCTGCTCAGTTATAGGCCAGGTTTTCAATGGGTGAAAATTTCTATGAAGGATACTGTAAGGATTCCTCTGAACTTGAAATTGTGAGTACAACCTGGCTATTTTGGGCTCTCAAAATCCATAAACCAGCAGGCAAATAAGTTACTCCTAACTGACTCTGAAGACCATGATGATGGAGCTGCTGCCACAAAATGGAACGGGAGCAAGAATAAGTAGATCTGAAGTCCAGGAGATTTACTGTGGTGTTTATTTTCTGTGCTCAAAGGTGAATAGGCAGTTGTTGCAAAGAAGTCCTGACAAAAGCAAAGCAATAAAGGAATCCAGTTACTTGAAATATAGGTGTGGTCATCCCACCAGACAAATGACCCAGACCCACTGAAATGCTGACCAAATGTTAGCAATATATAGAATAGCAGGTAGAGGAGAGGATGATGATACTAGTTATAGCCATGTGAGCAGCTGTAGCTTATTTTGTTTCCTTATTCCTTTCACAGCGTCTTCACAGAGATTGTGGCTGCTCACCACCTAGAAGGAACATCCATTATAGACTGGACTTGAATGAGGGCACAAGTGGATCAGAATGGGCAAGGGGTGGAGTAGAGCAAACACTTCTTAGGCACTGTTAGAAATCTTAGCTACCTACACCTCTTATTCCAGCCATGGTTGTGCTTTGATTAGTTGGCACAGGTTCCATCCAGCTTCAGACTCATCAGGCTCCTACTACTTACCCCTTGCCTTGCCCCACAGGCAGAAGGCAAATCACCTTTTGATTTGATGCCCACACCTGTGGGCATCAGAAATATGGAACAGTTAACCTACAAAGTGAATGTTTTACCGCTGGGATATAGAAGCTAGTGGAAAAATGCTTTCTCCTTAGTCCTCCTGATAGACAGCTCTAAGAGGCATATTTTGTACTGCTTCTCAGATGCTCTTGGATCAAGCAGCGAGCCAGTAACACATTCCTGTATGGATTCTGACTCCTTTCTGCTTTGTTCCCTTATCCCTCATGTATGCTGCTGGAATGATACCCCTCAGTAAGGTACTCCTACATAAACCTTTGTCTCAGGCTTTGTTTCCAGGGAAGCCAGGCTAAGATGCTCCATCAGAAAGTTATTATTAGATAGGCAGTCCAGAGGATAAATAATGCTGTGACTTACCTAGAGTGTCACAGATGTTGATCAGCTGAGCTATATCCTAATCCTATCTTCTGACTCAAAATCTTGTAGTCTCTACACTGGATCGCTCCTCAATGGGGTTGATAAATTCAATGACTATTGAAGCTAGGAGGTAGCTAGGACATTGCCGGTTCTAGTGACTGTGACTTTAATGTCAAATCTTGTGGGGGGTTTTCCTAGTAAAATCACAGGCAGAACCCGTAAAAATATAGCAGATTCTGTACTTTCAACAATAACATGAAAGGGGAATGCTGTTTATCTTAAGCAACCCTCTGTTTCCCAGGAACTATAAAGGGGCCTCACATCACCATGTGTCCACTGGGGGGAAAAATGTGTTCCTGCCCCCACTTTTAAAAATGAGACCCTGAGGCCCAGAGAGATTAAGTTATCTGTCTAATTTCACAAGCTCATTACTGGCAATATGTAAGCTGTGACTAGATAACCTAGAGAAAGGAGTAATTATGCTTTTGGTAAGTTTAAATATAGGTCTATGGAGGAATCTGGGAATTTTTGATAGGGCCTCCTGAGAGCCCTTCTAACACTGTATTTCTGTGATTCTAAGTAATCATCACATCCAATGAATTAATCATGTCACATGATATTTTCTCAGTGTAATACAGATGGCTTCATCTTATAATTTTAGACTGTAGTTAGAGATGATTCACTGGCATTTTAGAGGTACTGTTGCAACTGTTCCCCAGAAGAAACTCAAAGAGGATGCTTCAAATTGCTGTGTATTGAAAATATATCACTTACCTAGTGGCAAGTCCCTATGCATCTGAAAGGGAGATCCTGCAAGTGGAGTCAATACACACTGGGTATAGACAGCCAAACTGGCCTTCAGAGACTGAGCTGTAATGGGTATGCCTGAGCATCAGGGTCTGGAAGGCTATCTTGTACCATATGCCAGAATGGCTCAAAACCAAATGATGAAAGCCACAGTTAAAAGGTCCTAGAAGTCTGAGTCAGAAGGACAGCTAGAGAGCTTTGGCAGAATGCAGCCCTCTGTTAAAAATTTGATGCTTAAATCCTTCCCATAGCCTCCTTATCAGACAGTTAGGCCCTCTCTGAACCTACCCAGTAGCCAAATTAAATACTGAATCTGCCACTGTCCGGATTAAAGTAAACCTCCTTCTGCCTACTGGACATTACTTTTGGCTATAAAATTCATTTTGACATTCAATCAATTTGACAAGTGTTTACTGAACAATATGCACATTGGCTTTATACTGGCAGTGGAGACATAAAGATGACCACATGGCTATATGTATACCTTGCCTCATTCTGAAAGGTACTGAACAATATCAATCTCCCCCTCATAGAATTCTCAGTATAGAGTAGATGCCAGAATGTAAACCAAGGATTACTATGAATATGATGGTGGTGCTCAGAGGGAGGGCCTGTCTGCCTGGGTGGTCAGGGAAGGTTTCCTGGAGATGGGATGTCTAAGCTGAATATTGGAGAATTGGTAAGATTACTTAGATGATAAAGGAGGAAACAGCCTTCCAGACAAAGCAACATGTCCAAAGGGGAAGGATGCACGATGAAGTCAAGAAATGGCAACCAAATCAAGGAAACTGGTATAAAGTGCCTGTGAGAGAGGTGTGGTGGATGAGGCTGGGCAGACAGGGGAGGCCAAGTCACAGAGTGGCCTGTAGAAGCTTCCACTTTATCCTACAATCTATGGAGGCTGATGATGAGGTTTAAGTAGGGGAGTGATATGTAGAGATCAATCACTGAACAGGCAGACTAATCATTACAGCATTTTGTAAATTGGATTATAATTTCTGCAGGTCTCCCCATACAAGTCCTGCTAGTAAGTAAAATAAGTGGAAACTTCCCTGCTACAGAGCTAAGTCCATGAGAACTATAGTTCCCCATTGTCTTCCCTCTACATAGAGTAAATTTCCTTTTTCAGACAGGAAGGAGATGAAAATTAGTAAGTGATTATAGTGGCAGTGCTTTTAACAGATGATTAGGTTCTTTCCAGCTGGTCCTTCATTTATTTCCTACCCCGGTATCACTCAGAACGTGGAGTTAACCCCTGACAGTAGTGATGCCCTTCATTCTGAGGTAATTCTCTTGTCTCCTCTACACTATTTGAACATTTCTCAGTCTGGTCATATCTTGCCTATCCTTTGTGCATTTAGTGGAGTTCTTCTTTGTCTCTCATCCAAACTCCCTAAAAGAGGTTTTTGTACCAACCTAATTCTATGGCTCTCTTTATAATCTTAATCTCTTGGAAACTTAAATTGGTTGGTCTAGATCACTGTTCCATAAGTGGATTCATACACTGCCTAATGCTATCCCATAATATAAAACTGGTCCTTAGAAAAATGGGGAAAAAGATAATAACATTGAGGGATTTGTGGTCTTATTGTGTTGTTTGCCTTCGGATCTTAGGTGACAACAATGGATTAATATTTTAGTAATTATATTTTTCTTATTTGTGACCTATTCTTATCATACATCCATGCATAATCCTTGTTTGTTTGTTTGCTTGTTTGAAATAATTGAATAAGTAGAGATAGATCTCCTATCCAACATGGAAACTAGAATATGGACCATAACTTAAATCTGCAGATGTAATTCCCATTCAATTCATTCTCATGCCTCCCTTCACTTGTGATATTTTACTCTTCAATTATATACACAGATATATGCATAAACATTTGTATGGAATCCTAAAAAGTATATCATAAAATTTTACTTTATAAACAGTGCATCTTTTTATATGTAAACTTCTCAGAACTTTTACTATTCAATCTTTTATTAAAATTCATATTTTTTTCATGCAGGTGTTCACTTAGCCTGACTACTATATATTACTTAACTATGTAAACATACCACGTATTCATCCTCCTGTAGATGGCCACCTGGATTATTTCCCAGATACTTCTCGTATCCAGGGCTGCTTGAACACTTCTGTACATATCTCCTGGGATATATTGATAAGAGTCATTCTCAGATAAAAACCTGAAGGTAGAATTGCTTGATATTTAAGTATGCACATTTTCCACACAGCTAAATGGACTCAGTGGAGGGACTCTTTATCCTTTCTTAGATGTGCTCTATTATAGTAGCAAATGCCCTTTTTAATTAAATGATACTAATTATAAATAGCAGTTGCTGCTTTCTGAAAGGTATCCACTGTTAGTAAAATTAACAACTTCAAATTTTGTTGGGAAGTTTTACTGCCTTGTGAAATTCTGAAGTCCAGGGAACACAAGCTAGATCATACATGAGAGAAAGGCTAAATTTTATCCATCTCTGTGAAGGAGCCATCATCATAGGGCTTCTCTCACTGTACCATCATGAGCATTAATGAGATCAGTAAATGATAAGCATTGGTATACGGTAATTGTTCAGGAAGCTACCATGGCTCCCTTGTTTTCAGATGGTAACTTGTAAACAAGCAGGTAATGGTGCTTGCTGCAGCATTTAGAAGCCTTTCTGAAGGTGGGAACAGCCTTTCATGAAGTGTTCACTCCTTGCCTTTTATCTGTGAAACAAATATGGTATCACTCAGAACGTGGAGTTAACCCCTGACAGTAGTGATGCCCTTCATTCTGATGTAATTCTCTTCTATGTATTTTGACAACATGGGGGAGGCAGGGCCGCAGCACAGAGGGCATCTTTGCTCTACTTCCGTTTCCTTTCCTGAGGATACAAACACTGAACTTGTCAAATGGGGAACAGCCAAATCTGAAGGAAGCACTAGAAAAGAGATGAGGGAGGAAGCTGCCAGTTTGTTAAAAGAGAAATTAACTTTGTTCCAGTCCCAAGGCTGAGAAGCCTCTGCCCCAGGGAGATCTCTGGTGGTCTTCCCTGGCTGGGCACTGGGATCTCCTGGGCACCTAGATGAATTTAGCTTCATACAGGAAATAATTGTGTAAATGAAGATCCCAGGGCATCCAGACTTCATTCCCATTCACTTATCATCATCAACTGCATGTCCGGGTATAATTTAAATAATTCAACAAAATACTATTGCATAAACTTGAGCAGCTCTTCCCATTGATTTACATACAAAAGGAACATTTTTATCCTTTGCTCATAGTTGCTTCTTTGCAAGTGGAACTTAAGACAGAGGTCTGTGTTGGTGCAGGGGTGTTTGTGCCAGGAGGGAGAGGGGCACTAACATAACAGGTGGAAGCACCTTTAAAAATCAGTATGTGCTTTTCACTTACTATGTGCCAAGCCCTGTGTAGGATACTGAGGATACAAATCTGAGAAGAGATTTTTTTTCTCTCCTGAAGTTATGGCTGATGTGGGGATGTGGGCAACTGAAACCATTACAACATGGCCTGTAACTATAAAATCATCATGGGCAGGTGCTATGGGAGCACAGAAGTGGCAGCTCCCTCACTGAGGATGGATAGGGAGTCATCACATGGATAAAGTGCTGTGTAGATAGAGCCTTGAAGCACAGGTGGGATATTTCCAGGTAGAGAAAGAATTCCTGAGAGCAAAAACCATTTGAGCAAAAGCATGGGGCTGAGAAAATTCAGGGTCTCTTCCAAGATCAAGGCCTTCTTCACAGGCCTGAGAACTCAGTGCCATTTTCCTGCTCATTTGCCTCCTGCCATGCCCCACAACAGTGCAGATTACAAGCATCAGATGACCTACATGAAGCACACAATCCTGGACACATGGACACTGGTCCAGAAATGGTGACTGTCACTATGGCAAGGTTTCTGGTGCGTGTCTCCACAAGGAGAGGTCTGCCCTTCACTTCTTAACCTCTGCCAATAGGACCATCATACTGACAACCGTCCCTCATTAAGCTTGTAGTAAGTAGCACTGAGGCAAAAGCATACTGAATTACTGTTACAATAAGTTAACAGAGCCTCAGGTAAGAGAAGCGACTTGTCCAACAGCACACAGTGGTGGAATTAGAAACCAGCCCAGCTCTACCAGACTCAAAAGCCTGTGCTTTTGCCATTGCTCCATCTAACTTCTCAGACTGAGTCCATGATAGATCTTTTGGGGTTGACCAAAGTAAAACAAAAACAAAAACAACCCAAAACAACACTCAGCATCCTCCAAATCTGCCCTAAGCCTGAATATTTGAAATATCCTGTTTAAGGCACCTACAGTTTCTGCCTGTCTTCCAACCTAGCATTTGGAAATTGCATCTCTTGCTGTGGCACCATCAGACATGGGTAGTGCTCCCTCTTGCTACGCAGGTCAGAGCACTTGTAGACTGGCTCCCCTGAGGATAAGCATCTCAGACCAAGGCTTTGAGACTCTAAATGATGTTCTCATCAGACCTTTATTTTCCCCTCTTTTCCATTATGCATTTAACTTTTACAGGGTGGTCACCCCCTTTCTTAAGAATCCATCTCCTGCTAACTAAATCCCAAATACTGAGCTTCAGATTCAGGATGAGAAAACCCTGCCCCTCAAGCAACCTCTTAAAAGCTGGGCTGTCATGTATTTCAGTTTAATTGGGAAGAGAAGATTATATGCAGGATTGAGGATTTAGGGATCTTTCTAAGCCTGCAATAGAGTATCACTCAAATCTAAGAAGTCAATGTAAGCTACTATCTACCTAAATCAGGAAGCCCCTAAGCCCCAATCTCTAATCGTAATTAACATTAGAATTAATTTCTCCTTTTCTCAGCTCTGCTGAGCATAGGGTTGACCCCATGAACCCATTTTAGCATAGACAAATGAACTGTAATTATTCAGCTGCTCATTGTGAGGGTTAGCACCCAATTTTATTCATCTTTGATCACATCACCACCATGGGTTTAGAGTCAGAAATATTCAAGAAATATTTGCTAAGTTAACAGAACCAAGATAAGAAGCAATTATCTTTCCAGCAGAAGAAAAGACATGTCAACATAGATGTTTTTAAAAAATTGTTCATTAGGCTTGTGACACAGAAAGTTATCACAAATATAACACTTCCTGATGTTACTGCTTCAGTATTTACTAAGAATTCCCAAAACATTGATTAAGCACTAATATGAGTCAGGCATGTTGCAAATGTGAGTAAACAGAGTCCTTCCCCTTAAGGGCCTTGCAGTTTTTGAGTGGAGAAAGCCCCCTAACTCATAAGTCTTGTAAAGCAAGGTAGGCACTATAATTGCAGGTCTGTGAGGATGCTAGGGGCGTGGCTCACAGTAGGAGAGCCAGATAGCACTCACTTCAAAGAGACAAGAGGATGGAGGGAAAGGAAGGACATTTAGGGCAAAAGAAACAGGTAAAGAAATGAAATATATTCCAAGAATGTCAAACATCAAGTGTGTTCTGGGCATAGAGATCATAGAGGAAGGAGGGAATTGGGACCAGGATCTAAAGGGTTTTTTTTTTTTTTTTAATTATTGAAATATAGTTGGAATACAATGTCACATTATTTTTGAGTGTACAACATAGTGATTCAAGAATTATATACATTGCTCACCACTCACCACAATAAGTGTAGACACCATCTGTCACCATACAACAGTTATCACAGTATTATTGATGGTAATCCCTATATACTGTACTTTTCATCTTTGTGATTTATTTTATAACTGGAAGTTTGTACCTTTTAATTCCCTTTGCCTATTTCAACAATTTCCCTACCCCTCTTGCCTCTGTCAACTACTAGATTACTCTCTGTATTTGAATGTTTTGATTGTTCATTTGTTTTGATAAATCCCACATCTAAGTGAAATCATATTGTGTTTTTCTTTGTCTGACTTACTTCATTTAGCATAATACTTTCTATGTCCATTCATGTCTTTAATGGCTGAGTAGTATTCCATTGTATATTCATATACTGAAACTTCTTAATCCTCTTAATCTATCTATGGACATAGGCTGTGTCCATATCTTGGCTATTACAAGTAATACTGCAATAAACATGGAGGTGCATATATCTTTTCAAATTAGTATTTTTGTTTTCTTTGCTTAAATAGCCAGTAATTACTGGATCATGTGGTATTTTCATTTTTAATTTTTTGCATAACTCCATATTACTTCCCACAGTGGTTGTACCAATTTACATTCCCACCAACAGTACACCAGAGTTCCCTTTTCTCCACATCCTTTCCAACATTTGTTATTTCTTGTCTTTTTGATTCTAGCCATTCTGACCGGTGTGAGGTGTTATCTCATTGTGGTTTGGATTTGTGTTTCCCTGATGATGAGTGATGTTAAGCATCTTTGATGTATCTGTTGGCCACTTGTAAGTCTTCTTTGAAAAAATACCTATTCAGTTCCTCTACCCATGTTTTAATTGGATTATTTGGGTTTTTTTGTGTGTTGCATTGTATAAGTTCTTTAAATATTTTGGAATTAACCCCTTATCAGATATATCATTTGCAAATATCTTCTCCCATTCAGTAGGTTCACTTTTTGTTTTGTTGATGGTTTCCTCTGCTGTGCAAAAACTTTTTAGTTTGATGTAGTCCCAAGAGTTTATTTTTGCTTTTGTTTCCTTTGCCTCAAGAGACATATAAATAAGTTAAGCCAGATACACATGAGATGACTGCCTATGCTTTATTCTAGGGGGCTTATGGTTTCAGGTCTCTAACAAGTATTAAGCCCATTTTGAGTTTATTTTTGTGTATGGTATAAGAAAGTGGTCAAGTTTCATTCTTCTGCATGTAGCTGTCTAGTTTTCCCAGCACTATATATTGAAATCCTGTCTTTTTTCCATTGTATGTTCTTGCCTTCTTTATCATACATTAATTAACCATATAAGTGTGGGCTTATTTCTGGACTCTTTATTCTCTTCTATTGATCTATATGTCTATTTTGGTGACATTGCCATGTTGTTTTGATTACTATAGCTTTGTAGTATATCTTGATCTGGAACTGTGATATTTTCAGCTTTGTTCTTCTTACCCAAGACTGCTTTGGCTATTTGACATCTTTTGTGGTTCCATTCAAATTCTAGGACTACTTGTTCTAGTTCTGTGGAAAAAAATGCTGTTGGTATTTTGATAGGCATTGCTTTGAATCTGTAGGTTTCTTTGGTTAGGATGGGCATTGTAACAGTACTGATTCCTTCAATCAATGAGCATGGAATATTTTCACATTTGTGTCATCTTAAACTTCTTTCATCTCTTTCTTGAAGTTTTCAGAGTGTAGGTCTTTACCTCCTTGGTTAAATTTATTCTTAGATATTTTATTATTTTTGGTGTAACTATAAGAGGGATTGTTTTCTTAATTTCTCTTTCTGCTACTTAGTTATTAGTCAATAGAAACAACAGATTTCTGTTTATTAATTTTATGTCCTGCAACTTTACTGAATTCGTTTATTTGTCCTAACAGTTTTATAGTGGAGTCTTTAGTGGGTTTTATTTTTATTTTTATTTTTATTTATTTGTCAGAGAGAGAGAGGGAGAGAGCTCAAGCAGGGAGAGTGGTAGGCAGAGGAAAAAGCGGGCTCCTCACTGAGCAAGGAGCCTGATGCAGGACTCGATCCCAGGACCCTCAGATGACTACCTGAGCAGATGCTTAACTGACTGAGCCACCCAGGCATCCCAATTTAGCATTTTTTTTATATAAAGTATTATTTCATCTGCAAATAGTGATAGTTTTATTTCTTCCATACTACCTTGGGCACTTTTTATTTTTATTTATTTATTTATTTATTTATTTATTTATTTATTTTGGCTGATAGTTGCAGCCAGGATTCTCAATACTATGTAGAATAAAAGTGAGAGGGCATCCTTATCTTGTCCCTCGTTTTGAAGGGAAAGCTTTCAGTTTTTCACCATTAAGTATGACATTAGCTGTGGGGTTTTCCATTCATGGACTTTATTATGTTGAGGTATGTTCTCTCTAAACCCACTCTGTGGAGAGGTTTTATCATGAATGGATGTTAAAACTTGTCAAATTTTTTCTAAATCTATTAAGATCATATGATTTTTATCCTTCTGCTTATTAATGTGATATATCACATTGATTTGTGGATATTGAATCCTGCCTTCCTAAAATGAATCCCATTCAATCATGGTGAAAGATTGTTTTAATAAATTGTTGAATTTGGTTTCCTAACAATTTTTTGGATTTTTGCATCTACTTTTATCTGGATTATTGCCTGTATTTTTTTTTTTTTTTTGAAGCATCTTTGGTTTTGGTATCAGGGTAGTGATAGTATGTAGAATAATTTGGAGACTTTCCTTTTTCTTCTTTTTATTGGAATAGTTTGGGAAGAATAGGTATTAACTCTTCTTTAAAAGTTTGGTAGAATTCACCTGTAAGGCCATTTGGTCTTGGACTTTTTTTGTTGGGAGTTTATTTATTACTGATGCAATTTCCTTACTAGTAAAGGGTCTGTTTAAGTTTTCTAGTTTTGCCTGATCCAGTTTTGGAAGATTGCATGTTTCTAGGAATTTATATATTTCTTCTAGGTTGTCTAATTTGTTGGCATATAATTTTTCATAGAAATCTTTTCTAATTTTTTGTATTTCTGTGGTGTCAATTGTTATTTCTCTTTTATTTCTGATTTTGAGTCCTATTTTTTTTCTTAATCAGTCTGGCTAAAGGTTTATCAATTTTGTTGATCTTTTCAAAGAACCAGCTCTTAGTCTTATTGATCTTTTCTATTGTTTCTTCAATCTTGATTTCATTTATTTCCACTCTAATTTTAACTACTTTCACCCTTCTCCTAAGCTGGGTTTTTTTTCTTCTTTCTCTTTCTAGTTCCTTTATATGTCAGAATCAGTTGTTTATTTAAGAATTTTCTTACTTCTTGAGGTAGACCTGTATTGCTATAAACTTTCCTCTTAGAACTGTGTTTGCTGTATCCCAAAATTTGGGACCATTGTGTTTTCCATTTTCTTTTGTTTTTTTAAATATTTTATTTATTTATTTATTTATTATTTATTTGACAGAGAGCACAAGTGGGGGAGGGGGAGGGGAGCAGCAGGCAGAGGGAGAGGGAGAAGCAGGCTCCCCACTGAGCAAGGATCCTGATGCAGGCCTCAATCCCAAGACTCTGGGCCAAAGGCAGACACTTAACTAACTGAGCCACCCAGGTGCCCCTGTGTTTTCCATTTTCATTTGTCTCCATGTATTTTTTTTTTCATTGACCCATTGGTTTCTTAGTAGCATATTGTTCAGCTTTTATGTGCTTGTTTTTTTTTTCCAGTTTTTTCTTTTGACTTCTAATTTCATACCATTGTGGTCAGAAAAGGTGCTCAATATGATTTTATTCTTTTAAAGTTTTGAGGTTTGTTTATGGCCTAACGTGATCTATTCTGAAGAATGTTCCATGTGCACTTAAAAAGAATGTGTATTCTGATGTTTATGGGTAGCATGTTCTGTATATTTGTGAAGTCCATTTGGTCTAATGTGTATGTCAAAGCCAGTTTCTTTGCTTATTTTTTATTTGTATGACCTATTGATGTAGGTGGGGAGATAAAGTCCTCTACTATTACTGTATTGCTGTCAAATTTTCTTCTTTCATGTCTGTTAATATTTACTTTATGCATTTAAGTACTCCTTTGTTGGGTACATAGACATTTACAATTGTTAGATCCTCTTGTTGGATTGAACTTTTCATCATTATGTAATTCCCTTTGTCTTCGTTTTAAAGTCTATTTTGTCTTATACAAGTATTGCCACCCTGTATTTTCTTGTTAATGTCCATTTGCATGGAAAATATTTATCCATACTTTTACTTTCAGTCCATATGAAGTGAGTCTCTATAGGAAACACATACATAGGCCTTGTTTTCTTTATCCATGCAGTCACTCTAAGTCTTTTGATTGAAATATTTAGTCCACTTGTATTAAAGTAATTATTGATAGGTATGTACTTACAGAGATTTTTTTAATTGTTTTCTGGTTGTTTTTGTAGTTCTCCTCTGTTTCTTTCTCCTTTTCTTGCTGTCTTCCCTTTTGGATTAATAGCTTTCTTTAGCTTTCTTTAGCATTATGCTTGGATTCCTTTCTCTATTTCCTGTGTATTTTTTATATTTTAGGTTATCATGGGGTTAATATATAACATCCTACATGTATAGCAGCCTATACTGAGTTGGTGGCCCTTATATTCAAGAAATTTCTAAAAGAACTAAATTTTTACTCCCCCTTCTATGTTTTATATACATGCTGATATATTTTATATCTGTTTATTTAGTATATACCTTCACTAATTCTGTAGATAACACTGATTTTTATAATTTTTATATTTTAATCTCCATACTGGGTTTATAAGTAACTAATCTACATTTTATTATATGTTTGCATAATTTTCTTCTGGTTATGGACTTTTTTCCCAGTTACATAATTCCCTTTAATATTTCTTATAAGGCTGGTTTAGTGAACCAGCTGATGATGAACTCCTTTAACTTTTGTTTGCCTGGGAAACTCCTTATCTCTCTTCATTCTGAATAATAACCTTGCTGGGTATTCTTTTTTTTTTTATGTTATGTTAATCACCATACATTACATCATTAGTTTTTGATGTAGCATTCCATGATTCATTGTGTGCATATAACACCCAGTGCTCCACTCAGTATGTGCCCTCTTTTTTTTTCATCACAATACATCCAGATTTATTTAGAGCTCATTCATTGAAGATACACAGTATGCGTTTCCTATTTTTAATTTAGTCAGATATTTTTCAATGGTAGCAGAGGCTACCAATTTGAAAAATACAGTTTCTTTTTCTAATCTGAGTTTACTTAAATTGCCTGTTGCTCAGCTGATGCAAGCTTAACTTTTCTTGTAATTAAGGATCATTTTAGGGTCGCCTGGGTGGCACAGTGGGTTGAGTGTCTGACTCTAGGTTTTGGCGTATGTGCCCTCTTTAATACCATCCCTGGGCTAACCCATACCCTCACCCCCTCCCCTAAAGAACCCTCAGTTTGTTTCTCAGAGTCCATAGTATTTCATGGTTCGTCTCCCCCCTCCAAATTCCCCCCCTTCATCTTTCCCTTCCTACTATCTTCTCTCTCTCTCTCTCTCTCTCTCTTTTTTTTAACATATAATGATTTATTTGTTTCAGAGGTACAGGTCTGTGATTCATCAGTCTTATACAATTCACAGCGCTCACCATAGCACATATCATCCCCAATGTCTATCACGCAGCCACCCCATCCCTCCCACCCCCCACCACTCCAGCAACCCTCAGTTTGTTTCCTGAGATTAAGAAAACCTCATATCAGTGAGATCATATGATACATGTCTTTCTCTGATTGACTTATTTTGCTTAGCATAATACCCTCTAGCTCCATCCACGTTGTTGCAAATGGCGAGATTTCATTTTTTGATGGCTGCATAATATACCATTGTATATATATATATACCACACCTTCTTTATCCATTCATCTGTCAATGGACATCATGGCTTTTTCCATAGTTTGGCTATTGTGGACATCACTACTATAAATATTGGAGTGCACGTGCCCCTTCGGAGCCCTACATCTGTATCTTTGGGGTAAATACCCAGTAGTGCTTTGCTGGGTCATACGGTACCTCTATTTTCAACTTTTTAAAAAATTTTATTATGTTACTTTAGTCACCATAGTCATCATTAGTTTTTGATGGGTGATCCACGATCCATTGTTTTAGTATAACACCCAGTGCTCCATGCAGTACGTGCCCTCGTTAATACCCATCACTGGGCTAACCCATCGCCCACCCCCCTACCCTCTATAACTCTGTTGGTTTCTCAGACTCCATACTCTCTCATGGTCCATCTCTCCCCCCGATTTCCCCCCTTCATTTTTCCCTTCCTTCTCCTAATGTCCTGCATGCTATTCCTTATGTTCCACAAATAAGTGAAAATATATGATAATTGACTTTCTCTGATTGACTTATTTCACTTAGTATAATGTCCTCCAGTCCCCTCCATGCTGATGTAAAAGTTGGGTATTCATCTTTTCTGTTGGCTGAGTAATATTCCTTTGTATATATGGACCACATTTTCTTTATCCATTCATCTGTTGAAGGGCATCTCGGCTCCTTCCACAGTTTGGCTATTGCGGATATTGCTCCTATGAACATTGGGGTGCATATGGCCCTTCTTTTCACTACATCTGTGTTTTGGGGGTAAATACCCAGGAGTGCAATTGCTGGGTCATAGGGTAGCTCTATTTTTAATTTTTTGAGGAACCTCCACACTGTTTTCCAAAGTGGCTGTACCAACTTGCATTCCCACCAACAGTGTAAGAGGGGTCCCTTTTCTCCACAATCGCTCCAACATTTGTTGTTTCTTTCCCTGTCCATTTTTGCCATTCTAACTGGTGTGAGGTGGTATTTCAGTGTGGTTTTGATTTGAATTTCCCTGATGGATAATGAACATTTTTCATGTGTCTGTTAGCCATTTGTATGTCTTCTTTGGGGAAGTGTCTGTTCATGTCTTCTGCCCATTTGTTGACTTGATTATTTGTTTTTTGGGTGTTGAGTTTGAGAAGTTCTTTATAGATCATGGATACCAGCCCTTTGTCTGTAGTGTCATTTGCAAATATCTTCTCCCATTCTGTGGGTCGCCTCTTTGTTTTGTTGACTATTTACTTTGCTGTGCAGAAGTTTTTATCTTGATGAAGTCTCAAAAGTTCATTTTTGCTTTTGTTTCACTAGCTTTTGGAGATGTATCTTGAAAGAAGTTGCTGTGGCCAATGTCAAAGAGGTTACTGCCTATGTACTTCTCTAGGATTTTGATGGATTCCTGTCTCATATTGAGGTCTTTCATCCATTTTGAGTTTATCTTTGTGTATGGTGTTAGAGAATGGTCGAATTTCATTCTTCTGCATGTGGCTGTCCAATTTTCCCAGCACCATTTATTGAAGAGACTGTCTTTTTGCCATTGCATATTTTTTCCTGCTTTGTTGAAGATTATTTGACCATAAAGTTGAGGTCCATATCTGGGCTCTCTATTCTGTTCCATTGGTCTATATGTCTGTTTTTGTGCCAGTATCATGCTGTCTTGGTAATCATAGCTTTGTAATATAGCTTGAAATTGGGCAATGTGATGCCCCCAGCTTTGTTTTTCTTTTTCCACAGTTCCTTGGTGATTTGGGGTCTTTTCTGATTCCATTACACATTTAGGATTGTTTGATCCAGCACTTTGAAAAACGTCTTTGGAATTTTGATTGGGATGGCATTGAAGGTATAGATTGCTCTGGGTAGCATAGACATTTTAACAATGTTTATTCTTCCAAACCATGAGCATGGAATGTTTTTCCATCTTTTTGTGTCTTCTTCAATATCTCTCATGAGTGTTCTGTAGTTCCTAGACTATAGATCCTTTACTTCTTTGGTTAGCTTTATTCCGAGGTATCTTATGGTTTTTGGTGCTATTGTAAATGGAATTGTTTCTCTAATTTCTCTTTCTACAGTTGCATTGTTAGTGTATAAGAAAGGAACTGATTTCTGTGCATTGATTTTGTATCCTGCAACATTACTGAATTGCTATATGAGTTCTAGTATTTTGGGGGTGGGGTCTTTTGGGTTTTCCACATAAAGTATCATGTCATCTGTGAAAAGAGAGAGTTTGACTTCTTTGCCAATTTGAATACCTTTTATTTCTTTTTGTTGTCTGATTGCTGTTGCTAGAACTTCTAGTACTATGTTGAACAATAGTGGTGAGAGTGGGCATCCTTGTCGTGTTCCTGATCTTAACGGAACGGCTCTCAGCTTTTCCCCTTGAGGATGATATTCACTGTGAGTTTTTTATAGATGGATTTCATGAACTTGAGGAATGTTCCCTCTATCCTTATACTCTGAAGACTTTTAATCAGGAAAGGATGCTGTATTTTGTCAAATGCTTTTTCTGCATCAATTGAGATGACCATATGGTTCTTCTCCCTCCTCTTATTAATGTGTTCTATCACATTGATTGATATGCGAATGCTGAACCACTCTTGCATCCCAAGGATAAATCCCACTTGGTCCTGGGGATGATCCTTTTAATGTATTGTTGGATCTTATTAGTTGGGATTTTGTTGAGAATTTTGGAATCCATATTCACCAGGCATATCGGTCTGAAATTCTTCTTTTTGATGGGGTCTTTGCCTGGTTTGGGGATTAAGGTAATGCTGGCCTCATAGAATGAGTCTGGAAGCTTTCCTTCTGTTTCTATTTCTTGAAACAGCTTCAGTAGAATAGGTATTATCTCTTCTTCGAATATTTGGTAGAATTCCCCAGGGAATCCATCAAGCCCTGGACTCTTGTTTTTAGCGAGGTTTTTGATCACTGCTTCAATCTCGTTATTGGTTATTGGCCTGTTCAGGTGGTCAATTTCTTCCTGTTTCAGTCTTGGCAGCTTATAGGTTTCCAGGAAGGCATCCATTTCATCCAGATTGCTCAGTTTATTGGCATATTTGTTGAAAATAATTTCTTTAAAAAAAGATTTTATTTATTTATTTGACAGAGAAAGACAGCGAGAGAGGGAACACAAGCAGAGGGAGTGCGAGAGGGAGAAGCAGGCTTCCCACCCAGCAGGGAGCATGATGTGGGGCTCAATCCCAGGACCCTGGGATCATGACCTGAGCTGAAGACAGACACTTAACGACTGAGCCCCCCAGGCGCCCCTGTTGATAATAATTTCTAATAATTGTTTCTATTTCCTTGGTGTTAGTTGTGATCTCTCCCCTTTCATTCATAATTTTTTTTTTTTTAATTTGGGTCCTTTCTCTTTTCTTTTGGATAAGTCTGGCCAGTGGTTTGTCGATCTTATTAATTCTTTCAAAGAACTAACTTCTAGTTTCGTTTATCTGATCTGTGTTTCTGGTTTCTAATTCATTGATCTCTTGTCTAATCTTATTTCTCTTCTAATGTGTGGCTTAGGCACCGTTTGTTGCTTTTTCTCTAGTTTTTTAAGGTGTAGAGTTAGTTGGTGAATTAGGGATTTTTCTATTTTTTTGAGTGAGGCTTGAATGGCTATGTATTTCCCCCTTAGGACTGCCTTTGTAGTATCCCATAGGTTTTGGACTGATGTGTTTTCATCCCCATTGATTTCCATGAATGGTTTAAGTTCTTTGATTTCCTGGTTGACCCAAACATTCTTGAGCAGAGTGGTCTTTAGCTTCCAAGTGTTTGAATTTCTTCCAAATTTTTTCTTGTGATTGAGTCCCAGTTTTAAAGCATTGTGGTCTGAGTATGCAGGGAATAATCTCAATCTTTTGGTATCAGTTGAGACCTGATTTGTGACCCAGTATGTGGTCTATTCTGGAGAAAGTTCCATGTGCGCTTGAGGGGAATGAGTATTCTGTTGTCTTAGGGTGGAATGTTCTGTAAATATCTATGAGGTCCATCTGGTCCAGTGTATCATTCAAAGCTCTTGTTTCCTTGTTGATTTTCTGCTTAGATGATCTGTCCATTGCTGAGAGTGGAGTATTGAGGTCTCCTACAATTAACGTATTGTTATCAATATGACTCTTTATTTTGGTTAACAGTTGGCTTATGTAGATGGCTGCTCCCATGTTGGGGGCATAGATATTTACAATTGTTAGATCTTCTTGTTAGATCCTTTAAGAATGATATAGTCTCTGACTACAGACTTTAGTTTAAAATCTAATTTGTCTGATATAAGAATTGCTACCCCAGCTTTCTTTTGAGGTCCACTGGCATGGAAGATGGATCTCCATCCTTTCACTTTCAGTCTGGATGTATCTTTAGGTTCAAAATGAGTCTCTTGTAGACAGCATATGGATGGGTCCTTTTTATCCAATCTGCAACGCTATGCCGTTTTATGGGAGCATTTAGGCTGTTCACGTTGAGAGTGGTTATTGAAAGATATGAATTTATTGTCATCATGTTGCCTGTGAAGACGTTGTTTTTATAGATTGTCCCTGTAAATTTCTGTTGTATATCACTCTTGGGGTCTTTCTCCTTTTATAGAACCCCCCTTAATATTTCTTGCAGGGACAGCTTAGTGGTCACATAGTCTTTCAGTTTCTGCCGATCTTGTAAGCTCTGCATCTCTCCATCCATTCTAAATGACAGCCTTGCCAGATAAAGTATTCTTGGCTGCATGTTCTTCTTGTTTAGTACCCTGAATATGTCTTGCCAGGCCTTTCTGGCTTGCCAGGTCTCTGTGGATAGGTCTGACATTATTCTGATGTTCCTCCCTCCGTACGTAAGGAATCTCTTCCCCCTTATTGCCCTTAAGATGGTTTCCTTGGTTCTAAGATTTGCGAGTTTTACTATTACATGCTGGGGCATTGTCTGTTTTCCTTGATCTTGGGAGGTGTCCTCTCTGCCTCTAGGACAGGAATGTTTGTTTCATTCCCCAGATTAGGGAAGTTCTCAGCTACAATTTGCTCAAATGTATATTCTAGTCCTCTCTCTCTCTCCACCCCCTCCGGGATTCCAATAATTCTGACACTGGAGCACTTCATGGTGTCACTTATTTCTCTGATTCTATTTTCATGGATTCTGATTTGTTTTTCCCTGGCCTCCTCTTTTCCTTTTTTTATCTATTAAATTGTCTTCCAGGTCACTGATTCATACCGCCTCACTTACCCTAGCTTTAGATTATCTAGATTAGATTGGATCTCATTGATAGCATTAAGTTCTGCCAGTTCAGCTTTCATTTCTGCCCTTAGAGACTCTATGTTGCCATTAACTGATTTCTCCATTCTAGCTATTGTCTTCACAGTTGCTACCCTGAATTCCATCTCTGACATCTTGGTTATATCTGCATCCATTTGTAAATCTGCAGCATAAGTCATAATCTCTGAGTCTTTCCGATTTTGAGGGTTCCTCCTCCTAGTCATTCTGTTTAGGGGTGCTTGAGGGAATGTATAGAGTCCAAATTATTGACCACAACCTAAGCAAGATGCACCTGTTTTCTAGGGACCTTAGGGTTGCTGACCTCTTGTTTTCCCAGCTTGTCTTCTGGAGAGAGGCCTGCTGTGCTGTTACTCAGGCAACCCTGTTTGGGCAGAGTTGCCCTGCCCCCTGTGGCGGGAGATGGCTCAGTAGGAACTGTTTATGGGGGGCTTTTGTTCTTTGGCGGCTTTCCCTGGTGGCTTTCCGCATCTCTACTCAAGAGTCAAAGCAGAAGAGACCATTTCCAACCCTCTGCCTCAGAGCAGAGAGATCACAGTCTGTTCTTCAGTGAGCTCTCCCAGCCACAGTCTCTCTGTTTCTGTTCGTGCTGCCATAAACTGCAGCATCCTGGCTTTTGTGCCCCGCCACAGCCCTCCCAGTCCTGCCTCCACATCGGGGCATGTCTCTGCCCTTTGTGCTTCTGAAACTGTCAGTTGCCTCCAGTTCACATGCGTGACCCTGCTGCTCCAGTTTCCATCTAAAGTCTTTTCCCCGCTGCTACCAGTCTGCGATTCTGTGCCCAGTCCACAGTGCAGGAGGCTATTGCTCACCAGTGGTGTAGGATCCCCATGGCCATCTCCCTCCTGATGCCATTTATCCTCCATATCTGCCCACAGAATCACAGCTCCCTGCTTCATACCTCAAAACCAACAACCTGTGATCTTCATTTTGTAGACAACCAGATCTTCTTACATCTCAAGCTGATTTCATGAGTGCTCAGAGTGGTCTGGTAGATATCCAGCTCAATTCCAGGGACCAGTTGGAATAGGATCCCCTACTCCACCATCTTTTCCCCAGTCCTATTTTCAACTTTTTGAGGAACCTCCATACTGTTTTCCAGAGTGGCTGCTCCAGCTTGCATTCCCACCAACAGTGTAGGAGGGTTCCCCGTTCTCCACATCCTTGCCAACATCTATCATTTCTTGACATGTTAATTTTAGCCATTCTGACTGGTGTGAGGTAATATCTCATTGAGGTTTTGATTTGAATTTCCCTGATGCCGAGCGATGTTGAGCACTTTCTAATGTGTCTGTTGGCCATTTGGATGTCTTCTTTGGAAAAATGTCTGTTCATGTCTTCTGCCCATTTCTTGATTGGATCATTTGTTCTTTGGATGTTGAGTTTGAGAAGTTCTTTATAGATTTTGGATACTAGCCCTTTATCTGATATGTCATTTGCAAATATCTTCTCCCATTCTGTCGGTTGCCTTTTGGTTTTGTGGACTGTTTCTTTTGCTGTGCAAAAGCTTTTTATCTTGATGAAGTCCCAATAGTTCATTTTTGCCCTTCTTCCCTTGCCTTTGGCGATGTTTCTAGGAAGAAGTTGCTGTGGCTGAGGTCAAAGAGGTTGCTGCCTGTGTTCTCTTCTAGGATTTTGATGAACTCCTGTCTCACATTGAGGTCTTTCAACCATTTTGAGTTATTTTTTTGTGGGTCCAGTTTCATTCTTCTGCATGTGGCTGTTCAATTTTCTCAACACCATTTGTTGAAGAGAATGTCTTTTCCATTGGACATTCTTTCCTGCTTTGTCGAAAATTAGTTGACCATAGAGTTGAGAGTCCATTTCTGGGCTCTCTATTCTGTTCCATTGATTAATGTGTCTGTTTTTGTGCTAGTACCATACTGTCTTGATGATGACTGCTTTGTAATAGAGCTGGAAGTCTGGAATTGTGATGCCACTGGCTTTGCTTTTCTTTTTCAACATTCCTCTGGCTATTTGGGGTCTTTCCTGGTTCCATACAAATGTTAAGATTATTTGTTCCATTTCTTTGAAAAGAGTTGATGGTATTTTGATGGGGATTGCATTGAATGTGTAGATTGCTCTAGGTAGCATTGACATCTTCACAATGTTTGTTCTTCCAATCCATGAGCATGGAACGTTTTTCCATTTCTCTGTGTCTTCCTCAGTTTCTTTCATGAGTATTTTATAGTTTTCTGAGTACAGATTCTTTGCCTCTTTGGTTAGGTATATTCCTAGGTATCTTATGGTTTTGGGTGCAATTGTAAATGGGATCGACACCTTAATTTCTCTTTCTTCTGTCTTGTTTTTGGTGTACAGAAATGCCACTGATTTCTGTGCATTGATTTTATATCCTGCAACTTTACTGAATTCCTGTAGGAGTTCTAGCAGTTTTGGGGTGGAGTCTTTTGGGTTTTCCACATAAAGTATCATATCATCCACAAAGAGTGAGAGTTTGACTTTTCCTTTGCCAATTCGGATGCCTTTTATTTGTTTTTGTTGTCTGAATGCTGTGGCTAGGACTTCTATTACTATGTTGAATAGCAGTGGTGATGGTGGATACCCCTGCCACATTCCTGACTTTAGGAGGAAAGCTCTCAGTTTTTCCCCATTGGGAATGATATTCGCTGTGGGTTTTTCATAGATGGCTTTTATGATATTGAGGTATATAACCTCTATTCTTACACTCTGAGGAGTTTTAATCAAGAAAGGATGCCGTGCTTTGTCAAATACTTTTTCTGCATCTATTGAGAGGACCATATGGTTCTTGTTCTTTTTTTATTAATGTATTGTATCACACTGATTGATCTGTGGATGTTGAACCAACCCTGCAGCCCAGGAATAAATCCCACTTGGTCGTGGTGAATAATCCTTTTAATGTACTGTTGGATTTTTTTTTTTTTTTAGTTTAATTTTATTATGTTGTTAGTCACCATACAATACATCATTAGTTTTTGATGTGGTGATCCATGATCCATTGATTTTGTATAACACCCAGTGCTCCAGGCAGTACGTGCCCTCCTTAATACTGTTGGATCCTATTGGCTAGTATTTTGGTGAGAATTTTTGCATCCATGTTCATCAGGGATATTGGTCTACAATTCTCCTTTTTGATGGGGTCTTTGTCTGATTTCGGGATCAAGGTAATGATGGCCTCATAAAATGAGTTTGGAATTTTTCCTTCCATCTATTTTTTAGAACAGTTTCAGGAGAATAGGTATTAATTCTTCTTTAAATGTTTGGTAGAATTTCCCCTGGGAAGCTATCTTGCCCTGGGCTCTTGTTTGTTGGGAAATTTTTGATTCCTGCTTCAATTTCTTTAGTGGTTATGGGTCTGTTCAGATTTTCTATTTCTTTCTGGATCAGTTTTGGTAGTTTATACGTCTCTAGGAATCTTGCTGGGTATTCTTGATTGTAAGGTATTTTTTTTTCCTTTCAGCGCCTTGAATATATTCTATCATTCCCTCTGGCTGCCAAGTTTCTGCTGAAAAACTACCTGATAGCCTGATTGAGTTCCCCTTATATGTTAACTGTTTTCTTTTCTCTTGTTGCTTTTTCATATTCCCTTTAATTAGTAAATCTTTAATTTTTGCCATTTTAATCTGTGTCTTTGTGTATACCTCCTTGTGTTAATCTTGTTTTGGGGCTCCCTGTACTCTCTGGACATGGATGTCCATTTCCTTCCTGGATTAGGGAACTTTTAAAATAAGTAAACTTCCCCCTTGCCTCTCTTTTCCGCCTGGAACTCCTACCATAGGAATGTTACTATATTTGATGATATAACAGAAGTCCCTTAATTTATTCTAACTTTTTAATTACTCTTTTTGCTGTTTAACTTGATTGCTTTTCATTACCCTGTGCTCCAGACCACTGATCTATTCTTTTGCATCTTCTAATTGGCTCTTGATTCCCTCTAGAATATATTTCATTTCAGTTATTCTTCACCTCTGAGTCATTCTTTTTATATTTTCTCTTTGTTGAAGTTCTCACTGAGTTTATCCATTCTTCTCTCAGTCTGGTGAACATTTTCTGACTTTGAATTCTTTATCAGGCATATTGCTTATCTCTTTCATTTAGCCTTTTCTGTGATTTTTGTCTTGCTCTTTTATTTGTAACACATTCCTCTATCTCCTCATTTTGTCTATTCCTTTGTGTTAGGTGGTCAGTTAAATCTCCTGGCCTAGAAAATAGTAGCCTTATATAGAAAGGTTATTGTTGTTCCTTCCTCCTCAACCCCGCTGGTCACTAGGAACCAGCACTCCAGGCGTGTTCCCTCTGTGGGCTTTATGCTCCCTATTGTTGGGGCTGAGTGGGGACTGCTATGGGCAAACTATTGGGTGGGGTTACAATGACCCACTTCACCTCCTGCAGGCACACTGGGCAGCATTTGCTCACTATGCTGTGGAGAGGCCTGGGTGCAATTGCTGTCTTGTTGGTGGGTGAGTCCATTGCTGTGATTGCTGGGGGTGCACCAAAAGGCAGGGCTTGCTACCTGCACAGCCAGCTAAGTGGTCTGGCTGCAGGAACTATGGGCATTGGTGTGTGGGTTTATCTAACCCCTTCATCCAGGGCAGGAGCCATTTTGGAGGGGTGCCTGCTCAGGTGGTCAAGTCAGGGGTGGAGCAGGTTGCAAGGAAACACTGGGGTGGGACATGTGGTTCTAGCAAGGTAGATGGAGAGTGTTAGAACTGGCTCCTGTAAGCATTGGCTATCTGGGCTGGGGGGGAGGGGCAAGAAAATTGGTGTCTGCCAACACTTTTTTTCCTGGAGAAATCTGTGGATTTCTGCCCTTCATGCACACATCCTAAAACCAGTCAATAAATCTCCTTTATGTATATATCAGGTGATTTTCAAACTGCTACTTCTGTGCTGTGTCTCAGGTTGAGTTACTTAGTATGCTGGATCTTTAAGGGTGATACTTGGTTTCCAATTGCCCTCCAGTTCTGTCAGAGTTAAGCCTGCTGATTTTTAGCTCCCAAATTGTAGCTCTGACCATTTTCAGAGTCAGACATTATGGACACTTGTCTTTTCAGTGCAGGTGTCCAGGGGATGGTGATGCTTGGTGTGGGTCTGATCCCTTCACTCCTTCATGTTTGTGATGCCCCACCTATTTGTGAGTAGGCCTTAACTTCCCCCTCATTGCTCCCCAAACTGCTGTGTCCTAACATCATGACATATACTGTGATCTGAGAAGTATGTGATTGGATAAGGGGTCTCTAACAGTTATACTTTGTAGGGTGATAGTAAAAGCCAGAAATTAATTGCCCCAAATCGTAGAGTGTTAAAACATTAGGAATGCCATTTACACTGAATTTTTGTTTCATTCCCTAGAACTTGAAAAAAATTTTAAACTTTCTATCTGTAGCAGGTTTGAAATTTGCAGACCTCCCCTTGGCCAGATTGCCTTTACAGAGATGTTTTGCTACAGAGCATTTTGTTGTTAGTTCAAACTGATCTCCCTACCTTGGTAAAAAGTCACCAGTCCAGTAATTAGGAACTGTTGTGCTCACTTGTTTTTAGCTGATGTCCCATATTGAGAAATTGCATTTTACTTCGTTTCAGTTTTATTCTTGAGTGATGTTCAAGTTAAGAAGCATGTGTGCTTAGTAGCATTTAATTCCGTCAGTGGATAAAGTACTATAAATGAGATGGTTCATGTAGTCAGACCTCCAGTGAGTACAGAATCATTGATTTTTTCTTCCCCCACTTTCAATGACCTTTGACCTTTGCCTGGACTCTTGCAGTAGCCTCCTAACTGATCTCCCTGATCCAACTCAAATGCTCAGTCAATATCTGTAGTGCTGTAGTAGTGATTCCTCAACAGACAGCATCCTCTCACTTTGCTTTCATAAAACATTCTTGTTTTTGAGAAATTAAAATTGAAAGTTCATGAATCAGTCCCAAGAATTCTTTCAAATCTGTTAACTTGAGCTCTTGCTGTTCCTTCAACATACCGATCTCTAAACCTCTCCTCACCCTATGCCTTCAACTATGTTCACTGAAATAAGTTGCTTCCTTAAATGCCCTCCTACTTCTATTGACTTTATCCTTCAAGTTAAGTTAAGGTTTTGTGATGCCATTCAATCACCTCTTTGTCTTTGAAATCGTCTCAAGAACTTCTAGGTAAGGTCCATGCTCATTCATTCATGTATGAATGTTTTCCTTGTGCCAGGCACTGTTCTCATTGCTGGGAATACAAAGATAGACCAAGGTTCTTATCCGCATTCATCTTCTACTCTAGTGTAGGTTATATAATAATGACAATAATTAAATGCTTGAATGTGTAATTCCAAATAGTATTAAGTGCATTATAAATAATAAATCAGGATACATACATAGAGCTGTTTTTGATGGCAGTGGGGAAGCTTTTATATATTCTTTAGCTATAGACAGCATATACTACTTCGGGAAATTGTTTCACATGTTTTTTCTTTGTTATAGCTCCTTAAGGTGATAAATACTTTTTACCTTTGTCACCTTTAATCCCTTCTGCAAAACACTCAATAAGTATGTACTGACCAAATAAATGTACATATGTATAGATAAGTAAACAAATGAATTATTCTCAGCCATGTTTTATCTTGAATTCATTGGAAAGGAAATCCTTTGTGAAGTAATAATACTCCCAAGATGACAAACTAATTTCTTAACAAATACTGGGGCTCTAGCCAAAGACCAAATTACCTTCAGCACATGAATTAGAGTAATAAGATACTTCTTAGAACCAGGCATCTGGGTCATTTAATGTTCAAGTATCTTCAAAAAGAGATGGAGCCTCTATTGGCTAATCTATGTTCTATAATTTTACAAATGAAGAAATAATTTTACTTTCTCAAAAACAATAAATCTATTATACCAGTATTAAGAATTAGTTTAAACTAAGATTTTGTTATAAAATAATTTTCTGGGGGCAAGAATCCAAATTTTGTCTAAAGTTTGGAAGAATCTATATTATAGAGTCATTTAAAATGATGTAATTATAGGGATACCTGGGTTGTGCAGTTGGTTAAGTATCCGACTCTTGGTTTCAGCAAAGGTCATGATCTCAGGGTCATGAGATTGAGCCCCAAAATGGGCTAGTCTGCTTGAGATTCTCTGTCCCTCTCCCTCTGCTCCTCCACCCATGCTTGCTCTCTCTCTCTAAAATAGATAAATCTTTTGGGCACCTGGGTGGCTCAGTCGTTAAGCGTCTGCCTTCGGCTCAGGTCATGATCCCAGGTCCTGGGATCGAGCCCCGCATCGGGCTCCCTGCTCAGCAGGAAGCCTGCTTCTCCCTCTCCCACTCCCGCTGCTTGTGTTCCCTCTCTCGCTGTCTCTGTCTCTGTCAAATAAATAAATAAGATCTTAAAAAAAAATCATTTAATGCTGATTCTTCTCTATAATATCCCTATAAAAAATAAAAAAATAAAAAAATAAAATAAAATAAATAAATCTTTTAAAAATGTAATTATCTTGCCTAAGCACTATATAAAAGTCCACCCTTTTTAAAAAATTATTTTTATCATAATAAGTGTACTCTTTAATCCCCATCACCTATTTCACCCATCCTCCCACCCACCTCCCCTCTTGTAACCATAAATTTGTTCTCTATAGTTAAGAGTCTGTTTTCTGGTTTGTCTCTCTCTCTCCCTCTCTTTTCCTTAAAAGTTCATCTTTATAGTGGACAGCTGGTGCCTGGTTCCAGGTTGTCTATTAACTCACTCTAACATTAATTAAATATTTTACTTCATCTATTTCTCAGCTTCCATGTCTGAATTATGGGCTTCTGCAAGTCTTCAACATATCTCAGAACCCCCAGGTCCTCTGCCTTCTTTATAGATCTGTATGAATCTACTGAAGTCCCCAACCCTCACCAGTGGCATGTTCTAAAACAAGAAGAAATCAGAATAAAACGTACAGCATAGAAGGAAGGAAGTGTCCCCATAAGGATTAGTTGATAATTTTTTTTGTTTGTCTTAAAAAAAGAAAAGGAAAAAGAAAAACAGACAAAGTACAGTATGTGGCAATGTTTGTTGAAGTTCTTTGGTTGTGGGTAGCAGATATCCTGTTACCAACTCTTATTAATTTATGCCAGAAAGTAATTTATTGGAACTCTGTGGAATAGCTCACTGAATTAAATAAAACTCTGAACAGGGCTCTGAAAGGACCAAGACTATGACAACTCTGCAATTTAGCATAAACTAATGAAGGGCTTCACCACAGGGATGAATAAATCCTATCAATGACCATGACATTCTATGCTGCTCAAAATTTAATTAACTTTTCTTGGGTCACCCCTATGTCAGGACAGCTGGGTGGTGAGGCATTTTGATTGAAAGACTCACTATGAATGTATCTAATGGAAAAAATGCAGTTCCCCAATGGAGAAGTAAGATGCTTTTAGTAGAAGAAATGAAAACAGATGTTCAACAAACAAAGTGCTCACCTCACACAAGATTTCAGTTCTAGTAAAGGGTTGTCAGAATGGAAAGAGAAATGATTTTGGCATTAAATGACCTGGAGTTCAACTCTGAGGTTCCCTACTTAGTAGCTATTATATGGAGATTATTTTGCATTCCTCAGAGATTTGTTCTCAGGATAAATGAATCTATACAAATTAGTGTCTAACTCAAAGTTGAGAACTTAACAAATTGTATCTATTATTCTTGCTATTATCAAAGAATGCATGTGTTTAGGGTATTTAGGGACAAGAATGCAAACATTACTGAAGGACCCTGAATGCCCCTAAGAGGACACAGCTGAGAGACATTCAGGAAGCAGCCTCAGGATGTATGCATTTCCAGATATCTGATTGCAAAAGTCACTATCCTAAATTAATCTTAGAATTGCCTACTGCTGTGTCCTCATTGCAGAGCTTTGGCCCAAAGATACAGTGTTCAAATAATGGAATAGAGGGAGTAAATTGAAATGTTTGATTAAAATATGAGATGTTACTCTTTTCTTTCACTCTATTCATTGATACTTTCCAAACATAATCCTATTAAAACCAGGATTTTTATATGTGCAGAGCATACTAAGATGTGTGATAGGCAGGAGGAATCTGTGCAGGTGTAGGCAATAAATGGATACATTGCCTATAGAGAATTTAAAAATAATAATAAAAACCAACTAAAGACTATCTGCTCTTTATTACTACTATGTGCTGGCAATTCTAAACAATGTTCATGATGAAATAATCTCCTTTCAGTAAAAAACTCCCTCTCTTCCTCTCCTTGATTCATCCTTATAGGTGTGTCTTACCTTTCCTGTCCTATTGCAAATTTTTTGAGGACAATCTCCATATCTTGTTCAATTTTGTAGCCCCTAGAGTAACTGGCATTGACCTTAAGCTCATGTGAGGGAAATGGTCCTGGGGCCTTACCATAGTGATTTACTTGGTCCAGGTTACTCACTTTAACAAAGATTTTTTACTCAATGAAATTAAATCTCAGGTTCCTTGTCTGAAAAAATAGGACAATAATGCTCACCTGTAACCCTGAGCACCGTGATGCAGATTAGCAACAAAATGCATAAAATCCCTGGCACAATGGCTACCACTCAGTCTTTCAAAAATGAAGGCTACTTATCATGATGTCATTGGAATCATTATTAAGTTACCAGATATATAATAAAAGTCTATCATATGTCAGGCTAAGCTATGGGGAAACAAAGATTAACAAGACATTTCTCTTGCCCTGGAGCATACCATCAGCAAACATACACTTCAAAGTGGTCTAAAGTCTCTCTAGTCCTATGGAAAGAGCTGGTGAAGAATGTAGGGCAAGGTACAAGATCACAACCTTAAGTCCTATGGGGAAAGAAGGCATTCAGGAGAGGTTTCTAAGAAAAAATAACCAATGAAACAGAATACATGCTACCTGGAGACATCGCTTGATGGAAAAAAAAAATCAAGTTATTCAGAAGTCAGAAGAAAATATGAGTAGGAAAATGATTCTCTAAAGATGTTAAGTAAAAAAATAAGACACAAACTATAAATTTCAATGTGGAAAACACCTAGAATAATTAGTGGAAGAAATCTGTCAAATAGTTAAAACTGGTTGTCTCTGGGTCCTGGGATTACAGGTAGTTTTCATTTTCTTTCCTGTATGTATGCAGGTTTTCATTTCAAAAATCAAAAGGTAAAACTGTAAAATTAGAAGGAGAATTACTGTCCCTGGGCTGTTGAAACTAAAGGCTACATTTGTTAGAAATAAAACTTTATTTACTAGGCCCTAGAGCAAATAGCAGCTTCAGCTGATAAACTTAGAAGAATCTTGAGATGTGACTTGTGTGATTTGCTTTTAGAGAAATGGCCCTGAAGGTTACCTTGCAGAAGAGACTGAAGGGAAGCTGTGGAGAGTTGTGGCAAGCTTTGTGGAAATTAAAAATGTGTTCTAAAAACTCAATTCTTTTTTTTAATTTTATTGTTATGTTCATCACCATACATTACATCATTAGTTTTTGATATAGTGTTCCATGATTCATTGTTAGTGCATAACACCCAGTGCTCCACGTAGAACGTGCCCTCTTTAATACCCATCACCAGGCTAACCCTTCCCCCCACCCCCCTACCCTCTAGAATCCTGTTTGTGTTTCAGAGTCCATTATCTCTCATGGTTCATCTCCCCCTCTGATTTACCCCTTTTCACTCTTCCCCTCTTGCTATCTTCTTCTTCTTTTTCTTTTCTTAACATATATTGCATTATTTGTTTCAGAGTTACAGATCTGTGATTCAGCAGTCTTGCACAATTCACAGCGCTCACCATAGCACATACACTCCCCAATGCCTAACACCCAGCCACCCCCATTCCTCCCACCCCAAACCTATTCCAGCAAACCTGTTTGTTTCCTGAGATTAAGAATTCCTCATATCAGTGAGGTCATATGATACATGTCTTTTCCTGATTGACTTATTTCACTCAGCATAACACCCTCCAGTTCCATCCACATCATTGCAAATGGCAAGATCTCATTCCTTTTGATGGCTGCATAATATTCCATTGTGTATATATACCACTTCTTCTTTATCCATTCATCTGTCGATGGACATATTGGCTCTTTCCAGTTTGGCTATTGTGGACATTGCTACTATAAATATGGGGGTGCATGTACCCGTTCGGATCCCTACATTTGTATCTTTGGGGTAAATACCCAGTAGTGCAATTTCTGGATCATATGGTAGCGCTATTTTCAACTTTTTGAGGAACCTCCATAATGTTTTCCAGAGTGGTTGCACCAGCTTGCATTCCCACCAACAGTGTAGGAGGGTTCCCCTTTCTCCGCATCCCTGCCAACATCTGTCATTTCTTGACTTGTTAATTTTAGCCACTCTGATTGGTGTGAGGTGGTATCTCATTGAGGTTTTGATTTGGATTTCCCTGATGTCAAATGATGTTGAGCACTTTTTCGTATGTCTGTTGGCTATTTGGATGTCTTCTTTGGAAAAATGTCTGTTCATGTCTTCTGCCCATTTCTTGATTGGATTATTTGTTCTTTGGGTGTTGAGTTTGATAACGTCTTTATACATTTTGGATACTAGCCCATTATCTGATATGTCATTTGCAAATATTTTCTCCCATTCTGTCGGTTGTCTTTTGGTTTTGTGGACTGTTTCTTTTGCTGTGCCAAAGCTTTCTACCTTGATGAAATCCCAATAGTTCATTTTTGCCCTTGCTTTCCTTGCCTTTGGCAATGTATCTAAGAAGAAGTTGCTGTGGCTGAGGTCAAAGAGGTTGCTGCCTGTGTTTTCCTTTAGGATTTTGATGGACTCCTGTCTCACATTTAGGTCTTTCAACCATTTGGAGTCTATTTTTGTGTGTGGTGTAAAGAAATGGTCCAGTTTCATTCTTCTGCATGTGGCTGTCCAATTTTCCCAACACCATTTGTTGAAGAGACTGTCTTTTTTCCATTGGACATTTTTTCCTGCTTTGTCGAAGATTAGTTGACCATAGAGTGGAGGGTCCATTTCTGGGCTTTCTATTCTTTTCAATAATCGATGTGTCTGTTTTTGTGCCAGTACCATACTGTCTTGATGATGACAGCTTTGTAATAGCGCTGGAAGTCCGGAATTGTGATGCCGCCAGCTTTGCTTTGCTTTTTCAAAATTCCTCTGGCTATTCGGGGTCTCTTCTGGTTCCATACAAATTTTAGGATTATTTGTTCCATTTCTTTGAAAAGAGTTGATGGTATTTTGATGGGGATTGCATTGAATGTGTAGATTGCTCTAGGTAGCATTGACATCTTCACAATGTTTGTTCTTCCAATCCATGAGCATGGAACGTTTTTCCATTTCTCTGTGTCTTCCTCAATTTCTTTCATGAGTATTTTATAGTTTTCTGAGTACAGATCCTTTGCCTCTTTGGTTGGATTTATTCCTAGGTATCTTATGGTTTTGGGTGCAATTGTAAATGGGATCAACTCCTTAATTGGTCTCTCTTCTGTCTGGTTGTTGGTGTATAGGAATGCCTCTAATTTCCATGCATTGATATTATTATCCTGCCACTTTACTGAATTCCTGGATGAGTTCTAGCAGTTTTGCGGTGGAGTCTTTTGGATTTTCCACATAAGTATCATATCATCTGCAAAGAGTGAGAGTTTGACTTCCTCTTTGCTGATTTGGATGCCTTTAAATTTTTGTTGTCTGATTGCTGTGGCTAGACTTCTAATACTATGTTGAATAGCAGTGGTGAGAGTGGACATCCCTGCTGCATTCCTGACCTTAGGGGGAAAGCTCTCAGCTTTCCCCATTGAGAAGGATATTTACTGTAACTTTTTCATAGATGGCTTTTATGATATTGAGGTATGTACCCTCTATCCCTATACTCTGAAGAGTTTTGATCAAGAAAGGATGCTGTACTTTGTGAAATGCTTTTTCTGCCTCTATTGAGAGGATCATATTGCTCTAGTTCTTTCTTTGGTTAATGTATTGTATCTTGTTGATTGATTTGTGGATGTTGAACCAACCTTGCAGCCCAGGGATAAATCCCACTTGGTCATGGTGAATAATCTTTTTAATGGACTGTTGGATCCTATTGGCTAGTATTTTGGTGAGAATTTTTGCATCCATGTTCATTAAAGATATTGTTCTGTAATTCTCCCTTTTGATGGGGTCTTTGTCTGGCTTTGGGATCAAGGTAATGGTGGCCTCATAAAACGAGTTTGGAAGTTTTCCTTCCATTTCTATTTTTTGGAACAGTTTCAGGAGAATAGGTATTAATTCTTCTTGAAATGTTTGGTAGAATTCCCCTGGGAAGCCATCTGGCCCTGGGCTTTTGTTTGTTAGGAGTTTTTTGATGACTGCTTCAATTTCCTTAGTGGTTATAGGTGTGTTCAGGTTTTCTATTTCTCCTGGTTCAATTTTGGTAGTTGATACATTTCTAGGACTGCATCCATTTCTTCCAGGTTATCTAATTTGCTGACATACGGTTGCTCATAATATGTTCTTAAAATTGTTTGTATTTCTTGGGTGTTGGTTGTGATCTCTCCTCTTTCATTCATGATTTTGTTGATTTGGGTCATTTCTCCCTTCTTTTTGATGAGTCTGGCCAGGGGTTTATCCATCTTGTTAATTCTTTCAAAGAACCAGCTCCTACTTTCATTGATATGTTCTACCGTTCTTTTGGTTTCTAGTTCATTGATTTCTGCTCTGATCTTTATTATTTCTCTTCTCCTGCTGGGTTTAGGCCTTATTTGCTGTTCTTTCTCCACCTCCTATCGGTGTAGGGTTAGGTTGTGTATTTGAGACCTTTCTTGATTCTTGAGAAAGGCTTGTATTGCTATATACTTTCCTCTTAGGACTGCCTTTGCTGTATCCCATGACTTTGAACAGTTGTGTTTTCATTTTCATTGATTTCCATGAATTTTTTTAATTCTTCTTTAATTTCCTGGTTGACCCATTCATTCTTTAGTAGGATGCTCTTTAGCCTCCATGTATTTGAGTTCTTTCCGACTTTCCTCTTGTGATTGAGTTCTAGTTTCAAAGCATTGTGGTCTGAAAATATGCAGGGAATGATCACAATCTTTTGATACCGGTTGAGACCTGATTTGTGACCTAGGATGTGATCTATTCTGGAGAATGTTCCATGGGCACTAGAGAAGAATGTGTATTCCGTTGCTTTGGGATGGAATGTTCTGAATATGTCTGTGAAGTCCATTTGGTCCAGTGTGTCATTTGAGGTCTTTAATTCCTTGTTGATCTTTCCTTTAGTTGATCAGTCCATTTCAGTGAGGGGGGTGTTATAGTCCCCCACTATTATTGTATTGTTGTCAATGTGCTTTTATTGGTTTTGTTATTAATTGCCTTATATAATTGGCTGCTCCCATGATAGGGGCATAGATATTTACAATTGTTAGATCTTCTTGTGGGATAGACCCTTTAGTAGGATATAGTGTCCTTCCTCATCTCTTATTACAGTCTTTGTTTTAAAATCTAATTTGTCTGACATAAGGATTGCCACCCCAGCTTTCTTTTGGTGTCCATTGGCATGGTAAATGGATTTCCACCCCCTCACTTTCAATCTGGGGTTGTCTTTGGGTCTTAAATGAGTCTCTTGCAGACAGCATATCGATGGGTCTTGTTTTTTAATCCAATCTGATAGCCTTTGTCTTTTGATTGGGGCATTTAGCCCATTTGCATTCAGGGTAACTATTGAAAGATATGAATTTAGTGCCATTGTATTGCCTGTAAGGGGACTGTTACTGTATACTTTCTGTGTTCCTTTCTGGTCTATGCTGTTTTTAGGCTCTCTCTTTGCTTAGAGGACCCCTTTCAATATTTCTTGGAGGGCTGGTTTCGTGTTTGAAAATTCCTTTAGTGTTTGTTTGTCCTGGAAGATCTTTATCTCTCCTATTTTCAGTGACAGCCTGGCTGGATATAGTATTCTTGGCTCCATATTTTTCTCATTTAGTGCTCTGAAGATATCATGCCAGTCCTTTCTGGCCTGCCAGGTCTCTGTGGATAGGTCTGTTGACAATCTAATGTTTCTACTATTATCGGTTCCATATCTTTTCTCCTGAGCTGCTTTCAAGATTTTCTCTTTGTCTCTGCGACTCGTAAGTTTTACTATTAGATGTTGGGGTGTTGACCTATTTTTATTGATTGTGAGGGGAGTTCTTTATGCCTCCTGGATTTTGATGCCTGTTTCCTTCCCCACATTAGGGAAGTTCTCTGCTATAATTTGCTCCAATATACCTTCTGCCCCTCTCTCTCTTTCTTCTTCTTCTGGGATCCCAATTATTCTAATGTTGTTTCATTTTATTGTATTGCTTATCTCTCGAATTCTGCCCTATTGATCCAGTAGTTGTTTCTCTCTCTTTTTCTCAGCTTCTTTATTTTCCATCATTTGTCTTCTATATCGCTGATTCTCTCTTCTGCCTCATTTATCCTAGCAGTTAGTGCCCCCATTTTTGATTGCACCTCATTAATAGCCTTTTTGTTTTCAACGTGGTTAGATTTTCGTTCTTTTATTTCTCCAGAAAGGGTTTCTCTAATAACTTCCAAGCTTTTTTCAAGCCCAGGTAGTATCTTTAAAATCATGATTCTGAACTCGAGGTCCGACATCGCACTAATGTCCATATTGAGTAGGTCCCTGGCTGATGATACTACCTCTTGTTCTTTTTGCTGAGGTGATTTTTTTTTTTTTGTCTTGTCATTATGTCAAGAGGAGAATAGATGAATGAGAGAACAAAATGCTAACATGTTAACATCGTCCCCAGAAAATACACTCTAAACAAATCCAAAAAGACCTGAAACAAGGGCTAAAGAAAGGGAAAGAAAGAGGAAAGAAAGAGGAAAAAAAAGAAAAAGATAAAAATAAACAAAAACAGAACAAAGCAAAAAAAATAAACAGAATTTGATCAAATATGGTCAGCCTGGTGCATAGATCAGTGCCACACAGTAGATTTTGGGTATATTTTGGTCTTTTAGAAGAAAGTGTCTCCTAAATTTTTAACGGAAGAAAGACTTAAATACAAAATAAGGGTTGATATGATGAAGGGATGGAATATGAGTGTAAAAGTGAAAATTACAAAAAATTTTGAAAAAAGTAATTGATCAGAAGGTGTTTGAAAAAAAAGGAGTGGATTAAAAAAAAGGAAAGAGAGAAAGAAAAAAAAGGGGAGAGAATGTGATCAGGTAGGAGACTGGGAAAAAGCCATACACTAGAGTTTTAGGGTATATTTTGGTATGTTAGAAGAAACTGTATCTCAAAATTTTAAAGAGAGAACAACATATAAATATATATATATATATATGCCAAAAATAAAGGTAACCTCTATGAAGGGATAGAATATGACTCTAAAAATCAAAAATAAAAATGTTTTTTTAAGAAAAGGGATTTTTAAGATGTTGGTTGGAAAAGGGAAAAAGAAAAATAAAAAAAAACAGTTAAAAAATTAACTTTGAAAGACTAATGAATCATGGTAAAAAATGCCATGAATTCTATGTGCAGTATTCCCCTAGCGCTGGAGTTCCCGTTCTCATTGATCAGTAAACTTGGTCTTGGCTGGCTGTTCGTGTTGATCTTCTGGGGGAGGGGCCTGTTGCCATGGTTCCCAAATGTCTTTGCCGGAGGCGGAATTGCCCCGCCCTTGCCTGGTCCGGGCTAAGTAATGTGCCTGGGTTTGCTCTGAGGAGCTTTTGTTCCCTGCAAGCTTTCCATACAGCGTTGGAGGATGAGAGTGAAAATGGCGGCCTCCTAATCTCTGCCCGGTAGGAGCCGAGAACTCAGGGCCCCGCTCCTCAGTGCGCCCCCAGAGAAAAGCAGTCTGTCACTCCCGTCTCGTCGGTCTCCGGCCGCACTCTGTGCTCACCCGGCCTGTGACCGAGCGTTTCTATCTCTGGCACCTGACCCCGTTTGGAGTCTCCAATCCCAGCAGATCCCTGAGGTGCACTCCTGCACCACTTCTCCCGGGGGAGGGAGGGGAGTCTCCCTGGATCTGTCGCTTGTTGGGTCCCTGCTGGAGGAGCAGTGGCCAAACTGTCACTGATCACAGTTTATGGCAACCCCAAGCTGAGAGCTTGCTCCTCAGCTCCGTCTCTGCAGGCGGCTTCCCCACTCTGATACCTGGGAGCTCTGCCACACTCAGGCACCCCCGGTCTTTCTGTGACCCCGAGGGTCCTGAGACCACACTCTCCCGCGAGGGTTCCACCCCCCGCTCAGCCACTGGAGTGAAGTCCCTCCGTGTAGCCGACTTCTCAAAGTTTCGATTTTGTGCTCCGTGGCTCTATCACTTGCCAGAAGCGGCCAACGGAAGTCCCCCTCCCCCGCTGTCTATCCTCCCAAATATCGCCTCAGATTCACTTCTCCACACGTCCTACCTTCCAGAAAGTGGTCGCTTTTCTGTTCAGAGTTGTTGCTATTCTTTTCTTCAATCTCCTGTTGAGTTCGTAGTTGTTCAGTATGGTTTGATCCCTATGCAGCTGAATTCCTGAGACCAGACGAAATCCAGGTCTCCTACTCCTCCACCATCTTGCTCCGCCCCCCTTAAATATTCAATTCTTTAATAAAAATTTGGGGCCATCAGATAATGAGTCACTTATTTTGAAATAAGCCCTTTCATACCTCTGATTCTTACCCTGTATACTTTTCCACTTTTTCTAGTGAGAGCCTATTTACCTCCCAATGTCCTTCCGTCTATGAGTAGCTTCAAGAATGCTAGGTTGGCTCCCACAACTCCATTTCCCCCAACACTGTGTGTGTGTGTGTGTGTGTGTGTGTGTGTGTGTGTGTGTGTGCATCTTCAAATCTCTTATCACACGGCCCAGAAATATTCTTTGTGTTTATCCCTTAGTGGACTGTGGTTACCATTATTCTGCCCTAAATATCCCCACAGAGTGTTTGGGACATGATAGAAGACAATTAAATGGCTTGTCATCACATGTCAAATCCAAGTAACATCTCAGTCCTTATCTTACTTGACCACTAATGCTGACAATTTCTGTCCTCCTCCTCCATCTACTGAGGATTGCTCTCAGTGTTTTTCATGGCTGATATCCTGAGTGCACATGTTTTCTAGATTTCAGTCCATAACACCCTTCTCTTCTTGTATAGCTACTCTCCCTGAGCAGGCTCATCTCTTTCTCTCTCAATTTGTCTCCACATATAAGACAATGATGTCCACATTCCTTTTTTGCAGCCAGATCTCACTGCTAACATCCAGATCCATTCCACATGTCCTGGCCGTCTTTATCCAGATGCCCTATAGGCACTCATACTCAGCATGGCCACTTATGCGCTCTGTTTTTCCTGGTTCCTCCCTCATCTAGGATCAACCTCTTCTTCCTGAGTCTTGTATCTCAATGAACCTAACTCTTTTTTCACCTTCTTTTCCCTCTTTCTCTATATTATGTTGATGACCAATTTCTTCCTATTTTGAATCTTGTAGCAATCCTTCCATTCCCCTTCTCTATTCTCCCTCTCTATTCCCCCTTTTTCTTCCTAATTTCACACCCTTATCAATTCTTAATATGGATTATGGCAATAGTCTAATAACTGATCTACTAAATATTATCTCCAAACTATTACTAAAGTGATTTTCCTAAAGCACAGTTGTTATTGTGTTACTCTCTTGGTTCATGTCTCTTCATCACCTACAGAAAGACTCCTTAGATAGTAGGTTCTATTCTCCATAAAGCAAACTCTGAATGGAGTTAAACATACAGAACCCTTATTAAGAAAGACCTTTGAGGTCAACACCCATTGAAAGGAGGAGAATAAAGAAGGAAAGGCAGAGGGAAATGTCAAGCTGTGATATGGGCCCTGTAGTAGGCTCTGCTCATTTTTTCCTAACGCTTCAACCTCCAACCATACTGACCTACTTGCAGTTCCTCAGTAGCTCAGCTCAAGCTTTTCTGTCTTTTTCTTTAGATAATATTGGTCATTTTCTCTTTGATCTCCCACAATACTCAGTACTACTCAGTATTATGCTTTTGATTTTTATGCCTATCTTTAGTAGATACTAAGCTTCTTGAGATCAGGCATTCAACTTACTCATTGTTTATCCTAGGCACAAAACATATACAACATGTATCTGGCTCATAATACCCACTTATAAAAATAGTATGGAAAAGATGGATGGAAGGAAGGATAAAAGCATTATAGTCATTGTGAGATACTGAATCACTGTTCAGTTCTAGTGTAGCACTTCCTGGGAAGATGCCATTCTCTGATTTTCATGGGAGAGGAACAAAAAGGAGCAGAGACAGTGTGACTTAAATAGATGAGACCCAAGACCCAGACAAGTCAGCAAAGCCAAGAATGAACAAGAAAATTCAGTAGGCAAGAGAGTATTCAACCTTCAGGTGGTGTAGACAGAAGGGATCAGGAACCAGAGCTGAGGGAGGGGAAAAAAAAAGGACTAAAACTACAGAGGCATAGTTTTGTCACAGAGTCTCAAAATTCTAGGAAAGATCTTCAAGGTATTCATCAAACCTTCATTTTTCAGAGGAGAAATGTTAGGGTCCTAGGAAATAAGAGATAAGAATTCATCTATCTATCCATCCATGCAATTATCAGTGCATTCAATACTCATTTGCAGTTAATGAGACCTACCATGTTTAGATACTGTGCTAGTCACTGGGAACACAAATATGAATAGTCATGTCCTTTTCTATAAAGTAGTCCTCAATGTGCTATAAAAGAAAGTGATATAATCAAAAGACTGCAATTCAATGTGATAAGTGCATGAATATAAGATTGTGAATTGGAGATACCAAGAATGAAGTTCTAATCTTTGAGGGTGGGAAATTGTCAAGTGTTATGATAATTGATAATGAGTATGAGCCCCGAGAATGAAGTCAGATTTGGAGTCAAAAGTTTTGAGAACCAGCATCTCTCTACGTTTTCTCTGGGTTCAGAACAGGTAACAGATACAGACAGAATCAAGAAGATAGATTTGTCTGAACTAAAGGAGGAAGAGGAGTTGATTTCCAACATGCCAATATTTGTACTTTCCCTTCTGCCTCCTTCTATTCCAGAAATTACCAAGGGCCATAATATAAGCAGCACTGCACTCATTCTAGATTTTCTTAGTTGAACTTATTTATCCAAAGTCCATTTGTTTTTCTTTCTCTAAAAGAAAGGAAAGAAGGAAGGGAAAAAGGGAGGAAGGAAAGAAAGCCTCTAGAAACAAAGACAGAAAACTAGAACCTCCTTTTCTGAGGCTTCATTTTGAACATGGCTTCATGATAGCATTAGGAGCCCAGCAATTCCACAAGCCCTTCAGGGATCAGGCATGAAGCCATTAACACATGAAGTTGCTCCTATGAGTTACTTCAATGAATCAGGTCAGACTGCCACAACATTTCTGATTTAACGTTAGGAAATAAATTGAGAAGAGGTGTTTGGTATATATTTAATTAGATGAAAATATGCCTTAGAAAGAATTAACAATGTTCTAAGCAGTGATTCTGATTTGTGACTCTTAAATTTATATCAGCAGCTATTCTAATACTGAAGTGCTCTTGCCAGAAAAAGGAGCAGGGTGTGTAAAGTATTAAAGAAAAAGCTTAAAAGTTAAAAAATTAGGAAATATAAAATATGCTAAATTGTCTAATTTCTGGTATTCAGATATAAGTTGAGAATTTAATGGTCTGTGCCCAAGTTAAGCTCAAACTGTACTCAATCAGTTTCACCATAAATATGTGTACCCTAAAATGCCAGGCAGTTTCCCATATTTCTTTCCTAGCAATTTTTTCTCATTTTGAAACAGAAAAACAAGATAATGAGGAAATTACTGGGAAAGCAACTACTACTTGTCCTTGGGTTAGCTAGCAGTTAGTTAAATCCCATTGCTAGGACCAGACGCTGAAACATCCTGTCACATCAAAAATATTGCCTATGTCTTTCCCTATTTCCATACTTTAAACATGAGACCACTCTTCCTTCATTTGAACATTATCTCTTCTTACAACATTTGCACTAAATTGAAAAAAAATATAAATGTTCCTAGGACAAGGTGTCTTTATAATACCTTGCCATGGACTTCACTTATGACCAGCCATTAGCATGCCCACTTATGAATCCTTAGTTGACTAGAGTGGAAACAAGGTCAGTGAATCACTAAAGAATCTTCAATCAACAATGAAGTTTCACTAATATTCACCATTCTTGCTAAGGCAGAGACAGTAGTCTCTAAGAGACCATTAAAAGATTTTAACAAGGATAGAAATCACTTTCTAAAAGAAGAAGATAGCAGGAGAGGAAGAATGAAGGGGAGTAAGTCAGAGGGGGAGACGACCCAGGAGAGATGATGGACTCTGAAAAACAAACTGAGGTTTCTAGAGGGGAGGAGGGTAGGGGGATGGGTTAGCCTGGTGATGGGTATTAAAGAGGGCACATTCTGCATGGAGCACTGGGTGTTATGAACAAACGATGAATCATGGAACACTACACCAAAATAAATGATGTAATATATGGTGATTAACATAACAATAAAAAATAAAAAAAAGTAAAAAAAAAGAAATCACTTTCTAATCCCATGTAAAATCCAAAAATAAATTAACTGGCAACTTCTTTAGTCTTTTAGTCACAAAAACAAAATTCAAACAGCCTCCAAAGAAAATTCAAGGTAAAAAAAATCATCAGGAGCATAAATGGAAATGACTGGACATTTCACTAAGGATTCCACAACTTCTGAAATTTTCTGGTATCATGTAATGATTCCAGAAAGGACACATGCTTTCTCAGGTCTAACCTAAACTTCTTTGTGCAGATAAAAATTTAGTCCTTTCTGAGCTAATTCCAGATATCCTGGGGAATAACTTTCTCCTTTTCATATGAAATATTGTCTTGGTTTGAGATTTAGGGAATTTAATCTCTAGCTTTTCTTTCTACATCAATGGCTCTACTAATGAAAAGAATATGCTCCATGTACACATTATTGTTGGAAATATTTTTGATAGAGAGAGAACTAACAGTTAGGCTCCTGTGTAACTGAAACATTACCCGCCTCTCTCCAGACCCTTTCCACATTCTTAGGATGGCCCTCTAGTCTCTCAGGATGGCTTCCTATGTTGGATCACAAATAAGCCCTCTCTGACTACCAAGTACCTGTAACAACTCAAGACATTCCTTCTTCCTGAATCCTAAACTCCTTCCAGTCTTTGCTGATTCTGGCTAAGATTCTAGCTAGAATATTGCAGAAACCCCAGGATTCTGGCTTATGGGACCCTGATGATGCTATGTCTTTCTCTCACACTTCTGGATGAGGTGATAATAGGGTACAAACCTACTTTCTCCATCACACATACATACCTCTCCCGTGGATTCAACAAGGCCAATTTTCAACTTCCTAAGATCTTAATTCCACAGGGTCCAGGAGATTTATTTATGAGACAGCACAGCTGGAAACCCATTCTGAATGATAGACAACCTGGGATGAGTTGCTATGGTTGGACAGGGGTCCTGAGAGATGGAGGGGCCAGGGAAAGAGGAGAGAATAATATACAAATTGATGTCTTTCTTGAATAACAAAGGTATGACTTCCAAGATGTTATTCCTGGCTACTTTGATTATATTTGAGATGAGGATCTTAAGCTCCTTGTGACAGATGTGATTATATAACTTTCAAAAGCAAACCCTCAGTCAGCCGGTGCCTAGCCCTGTGCAGCTCCCAAAGGGGTCTCTGAGTATACCAATGTTCTCACCCATCACTTGGGGGACCAATGACTGGGAAGATCCAACTACCTTCATCCTTTGTGTTGTCTGGGGTAGTTTCCATAAAGATTCTGTTCTCAGAAGAGTTCGTGGCAGCATGCTAGGGACCCCATTTCCTTTCATCTTTCTGGAATCACTCAATACTCCATTTTGCTATAATTTTTCAGTGATGATAGTCTAAGCATTTGAAAGCAAGAATAGTTTCTGCTTCTGATAGATGAAGCCAGATGGACTCAATAATAATTCTTTTAAATACACTTTAATTTGGGATCCTGCCTTTAAGCCACATATTGCAGTGTCTCTTCCAAAATCTTAAGGCTGTGAAACAAACACTTTGTTAAACTCCCTCAAAAAAAGAAAAAGGTGGAAATGATGTCAGGGTACTAAGAAAATCCGTTCTTTAGAAGAGGTAAGAAGGAATTAAAGGACGGTGAGGTTTAAGCTTGCTTTCAGAATAGAAAGCCACAAAAGCAGCCAGGAAGAAATGGAATATTTTTAAAATGAGACAAATGGCTTTATGCTTCTTATATTAGCTATTAACTGCTGGGACTCATTAGGCATATTATGCAAAAGGCAATAATTGAATGTGTGAACACTCTGCAGTGCCACAATGGCATTCCTATTTCTAGTGTCCACTGTAATTATGAATCCTCCTCAATATATGGGACTGAGAAAAGAAATGCTGCCCTTGAATCAAGCTTGCCTGGTTCAAGGCATTCTTATTCTAACTTTAACTCATGGAGGTAGACATTCCAGTTTACTAGATACAGAAAACCTCTGTTTGGTACTTCTGAGCACAGTACAGGAGATCTTCCCAAAGGGGTATGAGGAGACAGGGAAGATGAGAGACTCCATGTTCTACCAGAGCTCAAGTTCCCCCAGCATTTACCAAGCCTTATGTTCCTCGTTGTAGCCCACGTGGACTCTCAGCAACGCACCCTGATCTGTAGGATGTTCTCGCAAGCAGAGACCCTTCTTCCATCAGGCCAATACCCTGGACTTAAAGCTACTTATCAATCTCTTCAGCCATCACTGGACATACCCTTAGCCTGATGGCCTTTTCTACCTGCAATTATTTTAAATTTTATTTTATTGCATTAGGTTAGTCACCATATATTACATCACTAGTATTTGATGAAGTGTTCCATGATTCATTGTTTGCATAACACACAGTGCTCCATTCAATACATGCCTCCTAAATACCCATCACTGCCAAACCGATCCCCCCACCCCTCTCCCCTCTAAAACCCTCAGTTTGTTTCTCAGAGTCCATAGTCTCTCATGGTTCGTCTCCCTCTCCGATTTACCCCTTTTCATTTTTCCCCTCCTGCTAGCTTCTTCTTTTTCTTTTTTTTTTTTTTAACATAAAATGTATTATTTGCTTCAGAGGTACAGATCTCTGATTCAACCGTCTTGCACACTTCACAGCACTCACCATAGCACATACAATGTCTTATCACCCAGCCACCCCATCCCTCCCACCCCCCATCACTCCAGCAACCCTCAGGTTGTTTCCTGAGATTAATAATTCCTCATATCAGTGAGATCATAGGATACATGTCTTTCTCTAATTGACTTATTTTGCTCAGCATAATACCCTCCAGTTCCATCCACGTCATTGCAAAAGGCAATATTTCATTCCTTTGTGTGGCTGCATAATATCCCATTGTATATATATACCACATCATCTTTATCCAATTATCTGTCGATGGACATTTTGGCTCTTTCCATAGTTTGGCTATTGTGGACATTGCTGCTATAAACATCAGGGTGCATGTACCCTTTTGGATCCCTACATTTGTATCTTTCGGGTAAATACCCAGTAGTGCAAATGCTGAATCGTAGGGTAGCTCTATTTTCAAATTTTGAGGAACTTCCATACTGTTTTCCAGAGTGGCTGCACCAGCTTGCATTCCCACCAACAGTGTAGGAGAGTTCCCCTTTCTCCACATCCCCACCAACATCTGTTGTTTCCTGACTTGTTAATTTTAGCCATTCTGACTGGTGTGAGGTGGTATCTCATTGAGGTTTGGATTTGGAATTCCTGATGCCGAGCGATGTTGAGCACTTTTTCATGTATCTGTTGGCCATTTGGATGTCTTCTTTGGGAAAATGTCTGTTCATGTCTTCTACCCATTTCTTAATTGGATCATTTCTTCTTTGGGTGTTGAGTTTGAGAAGTTCTTTATAGATTTTGGATACTAGCCCTTTATCTGATATGTCATTTGCAAATATCTTCTCCCATTCTGTCTGTTGTTTTTTGGTTTTGTTGACTGTTTCTTTTGCTGTGCAAAAGCTTTTTATCTTGATGAAGTCCCAAGAGTTCATTTTTGCCCTTGCTTCCCTTGCCTTTGGCGATGTTTCCAGGAAGAAGTTGCTGTGGCTGAGGTTGAAGAGGTTGCTGCCTCTGTTCTCCTTTAGGATTTTGATGGACTCCTGTCTCACATTTAGTTCTTTCAACCACTTGAGTTTATTTTTGGGTGTGGTGTAAGGAAATGGTCCAGTTTCATTCTTCTGCATGTGAAATCCAATTTTCCCAACACCATTTGTTGAAGAGACTGTCTTTTTTCCACTGGACATTCTTTCCTGCTTTGTCAAAGATTAGTTGACCATAGAATTCAGGGTCCATTTCTGGGCTCTCTATTCTGTTCCATTGATCGATGTGTCTGTTTTTGTGCCAGTACCATAATGTCTTGATGATGACAGCTTTGTAATAGAGCTGGAAGTCCGGAATTGTGATGCCACCGGCTTTGCTTTTCTTTTTCAACATTCCTCTGGCTATTTGGGGGTCTTTCCTGGTTCCATACAAATTTTAGGACTATTTGTTCCATTTCTTTGAAAAGAGTTGATGGTATTTTGATGGGGATTGCATTGAATGTGTACATTGCTCTAGGTAGCATTGACATCTTCACAATGTTTGTTCTTCTAATCCATGAGCATGGAACGTTTTTCCATTTCTTTGTGTCTTCCTCAATTTCTTTCATGAGTATTTTATAGTTTTCTGACTACAGATTCTTTGCCTCTTTGCTTAGATTTAGTCCTAGGAATCGTATGGTTTAGGGTGCAGTTGAAAATGGGATCGACACCTTAATTTCTCTTTCTTCTGTCTTGTTGGTATACAGGAATGCCACTGATTTCTGTGCATTGATTTTATATCCTGCCACTTTACTGAATTCCTGTATGAGTTCTAGCAGTTTTGGGGTGGAGTCCTTTGGGTTTTCCACATAAAGTATCATATCATTTGCAAAGAGTGAGAGTTTGACATCTTCTTTGCTGATTTAGAGGCCTTTTATTTCTTTTTGTTGTCTGATTGCTGTGGCTAGGACTTCTAATACTATGTTGAATAGCAGTGGTGATCGTGGAAATCCCTGTCGCATTCCTGACCTCAGGGGGAAAGCTCTCAGTCCTTCCCCATTGAGAATGATATTCACTGTGGGTTTTTCATAGATGGCTTTTATGATATTGAGGTATCCCTCTATCCCTATACTCCGAAGAGTTTTGATCAAGAAAGAATGCTGTACTTTGCCAAATGCTTTTTCTTCAACTATTGAGAGGATCATATGGTTCTTGTTCTTTCTTTTATTAATGTATTGTATCACATTGATTGATTTGCGGATGTTGAACCAGCCTTGCAGCTCAGGGATAAATCCCACTTCGTCGTGGTGAAGAATCCTTTTAATGTACTGTTGGATCCTATTGGCTAGTATTTTGGTGAGAATTTTTGCATCCATGTTCATCAAGGATATTGGTCTGTAATTCTCCTTTTTGATGGGGTCTTTGTCTCGTTTGGGGATCAAGGTAAATGCTGGCCTCATAAAACGAGTTTGAAAGTTTTGTTCCATTTCTATTTTTTGGAACAGTTTCAGAAGAATAGGTATTAATTTTTCTTTAAATTTTGGTAGAATTCCCCTGGGAAGCCAGCTGGCCCTGGGTTTTTGTTTGCTGGGAGATTTTTGATGACTGCTTCAATTTCCTTACTGGTTATAGGTCTGTTCAGGTTTTCTATTTCTTCCTGATTCAGTTTTGGTAATTGATACATCTCTAGAAATGCATCCATTTCTTCCAGATTATCTAATTTGCTGGCATATAGTTGCTCATAATATGTTCCTATAATTGTATTTCTTTGGTGTTGGTTGTGATCTCTCCTCTTTCATTCATGATTTTGTTGATTTGGGTCACTTCTCTTTTCTTTTTGATAAGTCTTGCCAGGGGTTTATTAATCTTGTTAATTCTTTCAAAGAACCGGCTCCTAGTTTCATTGATCTGTTCTCCTGTTTTTTTGGTTTCTATTTCATTGATTTCTGCTCTGATCTTTATTATTTCTCTTCTCCTGCTGGGTTTAGGCTTTATTTGCTGTTCTCTCTCCAGCTCCTTTAGGCATAGGGTTAAATTGTGTATTTGAGACCTTTCTTGTTTCTCAAGAAAGGCTTGTATTGCTATATACTTTCCTCTTAAAACAGCCTTGGCTGCATCCCAAAGATTTTGAACAGTTGTGTTTCCATTTTCATTGGTTTCTATGAATTTTTTTAAATTCTTTTTTAATTTCCTGGTTGATTCTTTATTAGGATGCTCTTTAGCCTCCATGTATTTGAGTTCTTTCTCACTTTCCTCCTGTGATTGAATTCTAGTTTCAAAGCACTGTGGTCTAAAAATATGCAGTGAATGATTCTAGTCTTTTGGTACCGGTTGAGACCTGATTTGTGACCTAGGATGTCATCAATTCTGGAGAATGTTCCATGGGCACTAGAGAAGAATGTGTATTCTGTTGCTTTGGGATGGAATGTTCTGAATATATCTGTGAAGTCCATCTGGTTCTGTGTGTCATTTAAAGTCTTTATTTCCTTATTGATCTTTTGCTTAGATGATCAGTCCTTTTCAGTGAGGGGGGTTGTTAAAGTCCCCCACTATTGTTGTTTTGTTGTCAATTTGTTTATTTGCTTTTGTTATTGACTGCCTTATATAATTGGCTGCTCCCATGTTAGGGGCATAGATATTTACAATCGTTAGATCTTCTTGTTGGATAGACCCTTTAAGTAGCATATAGTGTCCCTCCTCATCTCTTATTACAGTCCTTGGTTTAAAATCTAATTTGTCTGATATAAGGATTGCCACCCCATCTTTCTTTTGGTGTCCATTGGCATGGGAAATGGTTTTCCACCCCCTCACTTTCAATCTGGGCGTGTCTTTGGGTCTAAAATGAGTCTCTTGCAGACAGCACATCAATGCGTCTTGTTTTTTTATCTAATCTGATAGGCTGTGTCTTTTGATTGGGGCATTGAGCCCATTTACATTCAGGGTAACTATTGAAAGATATGAATTTAGTGCCATTGTATTGCCTGTAAGGGGACTGTTGCTGTATATTGTCTGTGTTCCTTTCTGATCTATGCTGCTTTTAGGCTCTCTCTTTGCTTAGAGGACCCCTTTCAATATTTCTTGGAGGGCTGGTTTCGTGCTTGCAAATTCCTTTACTTTTTGTTTGTCCTGGAAGCTTTCTATCTCTCCTATTTTCAATGACAGCCTAGCTGGATAGTGTATTCTTGGCTGCATATTTTTCTCCTTTAGTGCTCTGAAAATATCATGCCAGTCCTTTCTGGCCTGCGAGGTCTCTGTGGATAGGTCTGTTGCCAATCTAATGTTTCTACCATTGTAGGTTACATATCTCTTCTCCCGAGCTGCTTTTAGGATTTTCTCTTTGTCTCTGACACTCATAAGTTTTACTATTAGATGTTGGGGTGTTGACCTATTTTTATTGATTTTGAGGGGGGGTTCTCTGTGCCTCCTGGATTTTGATGCCTGTTTCCTTCCCCAAATTAGGGAAGTTCTCTGCTATAATTTGCTCCAGTATACCTTCTGTCCCTCTCTCTCTTTCTTCTTCTTTTGGGATCCCAATTATTGTAATATTCTTTTGTCTTATGGTATCACTTATCGCTCGAATTCTGCCCTTGTGATCCAGTAGTTGTTTATCTCTCTTTTTCTCAGCTTCTTTATTCTCCATCATTTGGTCTCCTATATCACTAATTCTCTCTTCTGCCTCATTTATCCTAACTGTTAGAGCCTCCATTTTTGATTGCACCTCATTAATAGCCTTTTTGATTTCGATTTGGTTAGATTTTAGTTCTTTTATTTCTCTAGAAAGGGTTTCTCTAGTATCTTCCATGCTTTTTTCAAGCCCAGATAGTATCCTTATAATCATCATTCTGAACTCATCTCTCTAATGTTTGTATTGATTAGGTCTCTGGCAGTTAGTACTGCCTCTTGTTCTTTTACTTCTTTTTTTTTTAGGTGAGTTTTTCTGTTTTATCATTTTGTCTTGAGGAGAATAGATGAATAAGAGAACAAAATGCTAACAGGGTAACAACGATCCCAGAAAAATAAACACTAAACAAATCAGAAGGGACCCAAAACCGCGGGGGGGGGGGAGAAAAAAGAAAAGAAAAAGAATATGATCAATTATGATCAGGCTGGTGAATAGATCAGTGCCACCACTAGATTTTTGGGTGTATTTTGGTCTGTTAGAAGAAACTGCCTCCCAAAATTTTAAAGAAAGAAAAACTTGTACATATACAAAAATAATGGTAAATATGATGAAGGGATGGAATATGACTGCCAGGATGAAAATAAAAGATTTTATAAAAGGAATTGATAAGAATTTGGTTAAATAAGGAAAGAAGAGAAATTTTTTAAAAATGGGAGAGAATGTGGTCAGGCAGGAGACTAGGACAAAGCCATACACTAGAGATTTATGGTATATTTTGGTCTGGTAGAAGAAACTGTATCCCAAAATTTTAAAGAGAGAACAACTCATATATATACCAAAAATAAGGTTTACTACAATGAAGGGATAGAATAAGACTATAAAAATGAAAAATAAAAAAGATTTAAAAGGGATTGATAAGATGTTGATTGAAAAAGGGAAAAAGAAAAATTAAAAAAAAGAAAAAGACAAAAAGAGTATTTAAAAAATTAACTTTGAAAGACTAAAGAATCATGGGGGGAAAAACCATGAATTTTATGTGTAGTATTCCCCTAGCGTTGGAGTTCTGCCGTTCTCATTGATCGGTAAACTTGGTCTTGGCTGGCTGTTCTTGCTGATCTTCTGGGGAAGCGCCTGTTGCAGTGGTTCTCAAATGTCTCTGCCTGAGGCGGAATTGCCCCGCCCTTGCCGGGGGTGGGCTAAGTAATCTGCTTGGGTTTGCTCTCAGTAGCTTTTGCTACTTGCAGGGATGCAAGTTTTCCATACAGCTTTGGAAGTTGAGAAAGAAAATGGTGGCCTCCCAATCTCTGCCCCAGAGGAGTCAAGAACTCAGGGCCACACTCCTCAGTGAGCCCCCAGAGAAAAGCAATCCATCTCTCCTGTCTCCTCGATCTCCGGCCACACTCTGCTCACCTGGCCTGTGACCGAGTGTTTCTGTCTCTGGCACACGACCCCATTTGGAGTCTCCAAACCCAGCAGATTCCTGTGGTCCCCTCCCACACTGCTCCTCCCAGGAGGAAGAAGGGAGGTCTCCCCGGATCTGCCGCTTTTTGGGTCCCTGCTGGAGGAGTAGTGGCCCGACTATGCCATGGATCATGGTTTATGGCAACCCCGAGCTGAAAGCCCACTCCTTGGCTTGTCTTTGCAGCTGGCTTCCTGGCTCTGATATCTGGGAGCTCTGCCACACTCTGGCACCCCCGGCCTTTCTGTGACCCCGAGGGTCCTAACAGCACACTGTTCCAGCGTGGGTTCCACCCTTTGCTTAACCACTGGAGCAACATCCCTCAGTGGAGCAGACTTCTAAAAGTTCTGATTTTGTGATCCACTGCTCTATCACTTGCCGGTAGTGGCTGACGGAGGCTCCCTTCCCCCGCCATCTATCTTCCCGAATATCACCTTGGATTCACTTCTCAGCACGTCCTACCTTCCAGAAAGTGGTTGCTTTTCTGTTCAGAGATTTGCTGCTATTCTTTTCTTTGATCTCCTGTTGAGTTTGTAGTTGTTCAGAATGGTTTGATACATATCTAGCTGTATTCCTGGGACCAGATGAAATTTAGATCTCCTACTCCTCCACCATCTTCCTCCTCCTCCTTCTACCTGCATTTAAATTTAACCTACCAAATTCCATCATCTAAACCATTCCTAAAACTTTCCCTCTTTCCAAAAAAAAAAAAAAATCTCTCCATGAATAGCACAACAGAACTAACTGTCCAGAGGAGAATAACTGTCAAGTCCTGAGTCTCTATTCAAAACAATCCTATGTGTGCAGGATGTTGGGGTTTCAGTCAAAAAGTTCTCAGATTTCAGTTAATAATAAGCTTGGAATAAACCTGGGTAAATGGGAGGAAACTGCTAAACACCTCTCTTAGTCTTAAGTTGCACTGAGAAAAGTATAATGGCATAACAGAAACAACAATCCTTGTATATGTGGCATCAATCATGGGTTAGTCAGCATATAACACTGGAAAGTGTGTTCACATCTGGAATATTGACAAAACCGAGTGTATGCGGAAAGAGACAAGCAAAATACTTAGTGACTTGGAAAATATGTCCAAACAACAATAGAAACATCTAGGGATATAGAAGACCAATGAGTCATTTTCCCATCCAGATTGTTCTCCTCCTGACTTCTTATTTTCTCTTCTGTCCCCATCTTACACCATGCCCTGTCATAGGCACTAGGAAACCAAGATGATTGATTAGATTCATCTCTGATCCCAGTCCCTGAGCCACTCATCCTCAGAATCCAAACACTGGATGCAACAGTGCAACTCTGTCACAAACACCTCATGCTAGCTTACTTGTGATGAGGGCACTTAAGCACACTTGAGTTAATACTATTAGTTGAATAGATATTATTGCATAGTGGAAAGAACATGGGATTTCCAGTCAGATAAAATTGGGTTAAAATTCCATTCTGACCAATACTATCTGTGAAACTTATATTTGCAGAGGGTTTGGATTACATGGTGATGATAATGACTCAAATAACACTGGTGAATGCACTCAGGAAAAGATCAGGAGCATTGTAGTTACTCAAAGATGTTAGTTTCTAAATCTCTCTATTCTTACTAGTCTGAAAGCTCCTTTGAACTTTTTGATTTTTTCTTGCCCTATTAATCCAGGGCCTAATGCACCTGGCAAACATTTGTTAAGTTACATGTTTTACTAGATGAGTTATAGTTCTTTGTCTTAGAGGATTGTTAGAAAGATTAATTAAATTAAGGAATAGGCTTGCTTTTTAAAAACTATAAAGCATCATACCTATATGTGACAGGGATGATGATCATGACCACAATAAAAAGGGCACCATATACAATTGTCAAACCCCCTGTCACAGACAGGAAATCTAAGGAATGAATAACTGTTAATAATAATGGTTGTAGCTCACCACATTAAACTTAACAACTGGTTTAATTCTCATAGCAACTCTTTGAGAGAAGTACTATAATTTCTCCCATTAAAACAAAGAAATTGTGGTACCAAGGGATTAAGGAATCTTCTTAAGAGAACACGTCTAATAAGTCATGAAACTGTGATTCATGGTCTCACTTCAGAATCTAGGCTAAGTATAAAAAGCCCCCTTGTCAGATTAAAACCAGTGTGGTGCCACAGCTTTGGTCAATGGTCTCTGCATGCTTAATTCATATACATCAAAACAAGCTGCATTATTTTTCAGAAATCCTGAGACTGTTTCCAGCTCATTCTGTACATCATTTGCCATGCAAAAAATAGGTCTCTTTGCACCCTAAGAATAACAGACTGAACTTGGCAGAGACTATCATGATGAAAGCTATTCTGCCTGACTGTTGTTCTATTCAGATACTTTCAATCTTCTGTCAAATCCACTTGTTCTGTGCACTTGAAAATGGCTGTGCTTTTTCCCCAGGCAACTCCTCAAGCAAACACTGTTGCTCTTTCCTGTCACCAGGCTTCATGGATAATTGGATGGTGTCCATGAGTGTTGGCATTTCCACAGCAGCTGTTGACACTCTCACACACAACAGGGGAAAATGCCTTAATTTCTAAAGAAACAAATCGTCACTACAGTCAAATCAAATGGCTATGGATTGTGACAGTCCACCATGAAATGACAAACACACTTATGAAATCTTCTTTCAGCCATATGGATCCAAATGATTCTGAAAACACAGCCAGGTTCCAGACATGCAGGCTTAATGTACCTAAAATGATTGCAATATAGCATGACAGAATAAAGATAAAATAGAATTTCCAAGAGCTTTCATAAAAATTGCATTGAACTATTGGAGAAGCTGTAATAGCTACTGTTTGTGGGCTTGTTCTGTGCCAGGAATTAATCTAGGCACTTACCTCATTTGTTCTCCCATCCATTGATTCATTCTTTTGAGAAAATGATAAGCAACCTACCGTGTGCCAGGTGCGACGTAGGGGTTTGGAATAAAATAATAATATACATAGGGTCTCTAACATCATAGAGCTCATAATCTGGTGGAGGAAACAAATGTTAGACACATTGTTAAAAAGTAATTTTTGTCTAAATTGAAACATAATTAACATATAATGTTATATTAGTTTAAGGTGTATAACATAGTCATTCAACAGTTCTATACATTATGCAATGCTGACCACAGTAAGTGTAGACACCATCTGTCCCCATATAACATTATTGAAATATTATTGACCATATTCCCTATGCTGTACTTTTCATCTGGGACTTATTTTATAACTGCAAGTTTGTACCTTTTAATTCCTTTTATCTATTTTCCCTCCTCCCCCTAACTCCCCTCTGGAAAAATGTCTGTTCTCTGTATTTATGAGTTTGTTGTTTTTATATTTCTTTGTTGGACTATTTTGTTTTTTAGATTCTACATATAAGTGAAATCATATTTGTCGTTCTCTGTTTAACTTATTACATTTGACATAATACCCTCTAGATCCATCCGTGTTATCACAAATAGCAAGACCTCATTCTTTTTAATGGCTAATACTACATTGCAGATATATACCACTTCTTTATTCATCTGTAGATGGACACCTGGGTTGTTTCTATATCTTGGCTATTGTAAATCTTGCTGCAATAAACGTAAGGGTGCATATATCTTTTCAAATTAGTGTTTTCATTTTTTGGGGGTAAATAGCCAGTAGTGGAATTACTAGACCATAGGGTGTTTCTATTTTTATTTTTTAAGGATAAAAGTAATTATTTAAAATAAAATGATAAGGTCTGAAAAAGGAGAATTACTTAGCTCTCTATATAATTCCCACTGGAGGAGATAGTTGAATTAAGATGTGAAGTATAAATGGAGGTCAGGAGGAAAAGCAAGAAGGAGAGGAACAGAAGAAATTGCATGGGAGAAGTCATTTAAACAACTTTGAAAGGCAAGTGTTGTTCTTTCATTGTAGAGCTAAGGACACTGAGGTGCAGAGTGAATTAGTAACTTGCTTAAGATCACACACTAGTAAATATTAAATCTCCAGATTTGAACCCAAGTAAACATTTTTCCCTAATGATTTATTTTCCATAGAAATTGTAGAACAGAATATCTTTCTATCCATCATTGATATTTTACCTTTAAAGAGAGATATTTTGGGGATTGGGGAGCCACATGGTGGAGGAGTAGGAGACCTGGATTTCGTCTGGTCCCAGGAATTCAGCTGAATAGGGATCAAACCATTCTGAACACCTACGAACTCAACAGGAGATCGAAGATAAGAATAGCAACAACATTCTGAACAGAAAAAGGACCACTTTCTGGAAGGTAGGACCTGCAGAGAAGTGAATCCAAGGCGATATTCAGGAGGATAGATGGCGGGGGAGGGGGGCCTCCATCAGCCGCTTCTGGCAAGTGATAGAGCCACGGAGCACAAAATTGGAAGTTTTAGAAATCAGTTCCGCTAAGGAACGTCACTGCAGTGGCTAAGCGGGGGGTGGAACCCTCGCGGGACAGTGTGGTCTCAGGACCCTCAGGGTCACAGAAAGACTGGGGGAGCCTGAGTGCGGCAGAGCTCCCAGGTATTGGAGCAGGTAAGCCAGCTGCAGAGACAGAGCCGAGCAGTAAGCTCTCAGCTCGGGGTTGCCATAAATTGTGATCCACAGCACAGTCGGGCCACTGCTCTTCCAGCAGGGACCCAACAAACAGCAGAGCTGGGGAGACTCCCCTCCCTGCCCCAGGAGGAGCGGCACAGGAGCACACCACAGGGATCTTCTGGGTTTGGAGACTCCACATGGGATTGGGTGCCAGAGATAGAAATGCTTGGTCACAGGCCAGGGGAGCACGGAGTGCGGCTGGAGACCGGGGAGATGGAAGTGACTGCTCTTCTCTGGGGGTGCACTGAGAAGTGGGACCCCGAGTTCTTGGCTCCTACAGGTGGAGATTGGGAGGCCACCATATTCACTCTCATCCTCCAAAGCTGTACCAAGAGCTTGCAGGGAACAAAAGCTCCGGAGAGCAAACCCTAGGGGATTCCTTAGCCCGGACTGACAAGGGCAGGGCAATTCTGCCTCCGGGAAAGACATTTGAGAACCACGACAACAGGCCCCTCCCACAGAAGATCAGCAAGAAGAGCCAAGACCAAGTTTACCGATCAATGAGAACGGGAGAACTCCAGCACTAGGGGAATACTGCATAAAGAATTCCTGGCTTTTTTACCATGATCCTTTAGTTTTTCAAAGTTAATTATTTTAACTGTTTTTTTTTTTAATTTTTCTCTTTCCCTTTTTCGACCAACATCTTATCAATACCTTTTAAAAAATTTTTTTTTATTTTTCATTTTTAGAGTCATATTCTATCCATTCATAGTAGTTACCAATATTTTTGGCATATATATATATATATATATAAAAGTTGTTCTCTCTTTAAAATTTTGAGATACACTTTCTTCTAACAGATCAAAATATACCTAAATCGCTAGTGTATGGCTTTGTTCTAGTCTCCTGCCCGATCACATTCTCTCCTTTTTTTTTCATTTTTTTTAAATCTTCTTTCATTTTTCAAACAACTTCTTATCTATCAATTCCTTTTATAAAATGTTTTATAATTTTCATCTTTGAAGTCATCTTCAATCCCTTCATTGTATCAACCCTTATTTTGTACATATATAAATCATTCTTTCTTTAAAATTTTAGGTGGCACTTTCTTCTAACAGACCAAAATACACCCAAAATCTAGTGTGTGGCACTGATCTATACACTAGCCTGATCATATTTGATCATATTCTGGTTTTTTTTTTGTACTGTTTTGGTTTGTTTTTATTTTTTTCTTTTTCTTTTTTTTTTCTCTTTCTTTTTTCTTTCTTTCCCGTTCTTTCCCCCTGGATTCATGTCTTTTCTGATTTGTTTAGAGTATATTTGCTGGGGACATTGTTAACCACTTAGCATTTTATTCTCTCATTCATCTATTCTTCTCTGGACAAAATGACAAGACGAAAAAAATCAACTCAGCAAAAAGAACAAGAGGTAGTTCCGTCGGCCAGGGACCTACTCAATACAGACATTAGTATGATGTCAGACCTAGAGTTCAGAATCATGATTTTAAAGATACTACCTGGGCTTGAAAAAAGCATGGAAGTTATTAGAGACACCCTTCCTGGAGAAATAAAAGAACTAAAATCTAAACAAATCGAAATCAAAAAGGCTATTCATGAGGTGCAAACAAAAATGGGGGCACTAACTGCCAGGATAAATGAGGCAGAAGAGAGAATTAGCGATATAGAAGACCAAATGATGGAAAATAAAGAAGCTGAGAAAAAAGAGAGAGAAACAACTACTGGATCACGAGGGCAGAATTCGAGAGAGAAGCGATACGATAAGACGAAACAACATTAGAATAATTGGGATCCTAGAAGAAGAAGAAAGAGAGACAGGGGCAGAAGGTATATTGGAACAAATTATAGCAGAGAACTTCCATAATGTGGGGAAGGAAACAGGCATCAAAATCCAGGAGGCACAGAGAACCCCCCTCAAAATCAATAAAAATAGGTCAACACACCAACATCTAATAGTAAAACTTACGAGTCTCAGAGACAAAGAGAAAATCTTGAGGGAAGCTCGGGAGAAGAGATATGTAACCTATAATGGTAGAAATATTACATTGGCACAGAGACCTGGCAGGCCAGAAAGGACTGGCATGATATCTTCAGAGCACTAAATGAGAAAAATATGGAGCCAAGAATACTATATCCAGCCAGGCTGTCATTGAAAATAGAAGGAGAGATAAAAAACTTCCAGGACATACAAAAACTAAAAGAATTTGCAAAACACAAAACCAGGCCTACGAAAAATATTGAAAGGGGTCCTCTAAGCAAAGAGAGAACCTAAAAGCAGCATACACCAGAAAGGAGGAAAGACAATATACAGTAACAGTCCCCTTATAGGCAATACAATGGCACTAAATTCATATTTTTCAATAGTTACCCTGAATGTAAATGGGCTAAATGCCCCAATCAAAAGACACAGGCTATCAGATTGGATTAAAAAACAAGACCCATCAATATGCTGACTGCAAGAGACTCATGTCAGACCCAAAGACAACCCCAGATCGAAAGTGAGGTGGTGGAAAATCATTTATCATGCTAATGGACACCAAAAGAAAGCTGGGGTGGCAATCCTCATATCAGACAAATTAGATTTTAAAACAAAAACTGTAATAAGAGATGAGGAAGGACACTATATCCTACTAAAGGGTCTATTCAACAAGAAGATCTAACAATTGTAAATATCTATGCCCTTAACATGGGAGCAGCCAATTATATAAGGCAATTAATAACAAAAGCAAAGAAACACATTGACAACAATACAATAAGAGTGGGGGACTTAAAACCCCCCTCACTGAAATGGACCGATCATCTAAGCAAAAGATCAATAAGGAATAAAGACTTTAAATGAAACACTGGACCAAATGGACTTCACAGACATATTCAGAACATTCCATCCCAAAGCAACGGAATACACATTCTTATATAGTGCCCATGGAACATTCTCCAGAATAGATCACATCCTGGGTCACAAATCAGGTCTCAACTGGTACCAAAATATTGGGATTATTCCCTGCATATTTTCATACCACAATGGAATGGATGGGTCAACCAGGAAATTAAGGAAGAATTTAAAAAATTTATGGAAACCAATGAAAATGAAAACACAACTGTTCAAAATCTTTGGGATACAGCCAAGACAGTCCTAAGAGGAAAGTATATAGCAATACAAGCCTTTCTCAAGAAACAAGAAAGGTCTCAAATACACAACCTAACCGACACCAAAAGGAGCTAGAGAAAAAACAGCAAATAAAGCCTAAAGCCCACAGCAGAAGAGAAATAATAAAGATCAGAGCAGAAATCAACGAAATAGAAACCAAAAGAACAGTAGAACAGATCAATGAAACTAGGAGCTGGTTCTTTGAAAGAATTAACAAGATTGATAAACCCCCGGCCAGACTCATCAAAAAGAAAAGAGAAATGAACGAAATCAACAAAATCATGAATGAAAGAGGAGAGATCACAACCAACACCAAAGAAATACAAACACTTATAAGAACATATTATGAGCAACTCTATGCCAGCAAATTAGATAACCTGGAAGAAATGGATGCATTCCTAGAGATGTATCAACTACCAAAACTGAATCAGGAAGAAATAGAAAAATTGAACAGACCTATAATCACTAAGGAAATTGAAGCAGTCATCAAAAATCTCCCAACAAACAAAAGCCCAGGGCCAGCTGGCTTCCCAGGGGAATTCCACAAAACATTTAAAGAAAAAAAATACCTATTCTCCTGAAACTGTTCAAAAAAATAGAAATGGAAGGAAAACTTCCAAACTCATTTTATGAGGCCAGTATTACCTTGATCCCCAAACCAGACAAAGACCCCATCAAAAAGTAGAATTACAGAACAATATCCTTCATGAACATGGATGCAAAAATTCTCACCAATATCCTAGCCAATAGGATCCAACATTACATTAAAAGGATTATTCACCATGACCAAGTGGGATTTGTCCCTGGGCTGCAAGGATTTACCCCTGATCCGCAAATCAATCAATGTGATACAATACATTAACAAAAGAAAGAAGAAGGATCATATGATCCTCTCAATAGAGGCAGAAAAAGCATTTGACAAAGTACAGCATCCTTTCTTGATCAAAACTCTTCAGAGTATAGGGATAGAGGGTACATAACTCAATATCATAAAAGCCATCTATGAAAAAGTTACAGCGAATATCATTCTCAATGGGGAAAACCTGACAGCTTTCCCCCTAAGGTCAGGAACGCGGCAGGGATGTCCACTCTCACCACTGCTATTCAACATAGTATTAGAAGTCCTAACCACAGCAACCAGAAAACAAAAAAAATTAAAGGCATCCAAATTGGCAAAGAGGAAGCCAAACTCTCGCTCTTTGCAGATGATATGATACTTTATGTGGCCAACCCAAAAGTTTCCACCCCCAAACTGCTAGAAATTATCCAGGAATTCAGTAAAGTAGCAGGATATAAAATCAATGCACAGAAATCAGTGGCATTCCTATATACCAACAACCAGACAGAAGAGAGACAAATTAAGGAGTCGATCCCATTTACAATTTCACCCAAAACCATAAGATACCTAGGAATAAATCTAGCCAAAGAGGCAAAGGATCTGTACTCAGAAAACTATAAAATACTCATGAAAGGAATTGAAGACACAAAGAAATGGAAAAATGTTCCACACTCATGGATTGGAAGAACAAACACTGTGAAGATGTCAATGCTACCAAGCACAATCTACACATTCAATGCAATCCCCATCAAAATACCATCAACTCTTTTCAAAGAAATGGAACAAATAATCCTAAAATGTGTATGGAACCAGGAAAGACCCCGAATAGCCAGAGGAATATTCAAAAAGAAAAGCAAAGCCGGTGGCATCACAATTCCGGACTTCAAGCTCTATTACAAAGCTGTCATCATCAAGACAGTATGGTACTGGCACAAAAACAGACACGTCGATTATTGAAAAGAATAGAAAGCCCAGAAATGGACCCTCCACTCTATGGTCAACTAATCTTCGACAAAGCAGGAAAGAATGTCCAACGGAAAAAAGACAGTCTCTTCAACAAATGGTGTTGGGAAAATTGGACAGCCACATGCAGAAGAATGAAACTGGACCATTTCCTTACACCACACACAAAAATAGACTCCAAATGGTTGAAAGACCTAAACATGAGACAGGAGTCCATCAAAATCCTAAAGGAGAACACAGGTAGCAACCTCTTCGACCTCAGCCACAGCAACTTCTTCCTAGAAACATCGCCAAAGGCAAGGGAAGCAAGGGCAAAAATGAACTCTTGGGATTTCATCAAGATAAAAAGCTTTTGCACAGCCAAAGAAACAGTCCACAAAACCAAAAGACAACTGACAGAATGGGAGAAAATATTTGCAAATGACATATCAGATAAAGGGCTAATATCCAAAATCTGTAAAGAACTTATCCAACTCAACACCCAAAGAACAAATAATCCAATCAAGAAATGGGCAGAAGACATGAACAGACATTTTTCCAAAGAAGACATACAAATGACCAACAGACACATGAAAAAGTGGTCAACATCACTTGACATCAGGGAAATCCAAATCAAAACCTCAATGAGATACCACCTCACACCAGTCAGAATGGCTAAAATTAACTAGTTAGGAAACGACAGATGTTGGCGGGGAAACAGAGAAAGGGAACCCTCCTACACTGTTGGTGGGAATGCAAGCTGCTGAAGCCACTCTGCAAAACTGTATGGAGGTTCCTCAAGCAGTTGAAAATAGAGCTACCGTACGATCCAGCAATTGCACTATTGGGTATTTACCACAAAGATACAAATGGAGGGATCCAAAGGGTACATGCATCCCAATGTTTATAGCAGCAATGTCCACAATAGCCAAATTGTGGAAAGAGCTATGATGTCCATCGGCAGATGAATGGATAAAGACCTGGTATATATAGACAATGGAATATTATGCAGCCATCAAAAGGAATGAGATCTTGCTATTTTCAACAACGTGGGTGGAACTGGAGGGTGTTATGCTGAGTGAAATAAGTCAATCAGAGAAAGACATGTATCATATGTCCTCACTGATATGAGGAATTCTTAATCTCAGGAAACAAACTGAGGGTTGCTGGAGTGCTGGTGGAATGGGAGGGATGGGGTGGCTGGGTGATAGACATTGGGGAGGGTATGTGCTAAGGTGAGCGCTGTGAATTGTGTAAGACTGTTGAATCACAGATCTGTACCTCTGAAACAAATAATGCAATATATGTTAAGGAAAAAAAAAGAAGAAAAGAAGTTAGCAGGAGGGGAAGAATGAAGGGGAATAAATCGAAGGGGGAGATGAACCATGAGAGACGATGGACTCTGAAAAACAAACTGAGGGTTCTACAGGTGAGGGGGTTGGGGGATGGGTTAGCCTGGTGATGTGTATTAAAGAGGCACGTTCTGCATGGAGCACTGTGTGTTATGCACAAACAATGAATCATGGAGCACTACATCAAAAACTAATGATGTAATGTATGGTGATTAATATAACAGTGAAAAATTTTTAAAAAAAGAGATTTTTTTCTGTCGCCAGGGATTTTTTTTCTCCATATCCATGGATGATAATAGATGAATGTGACTTTTAACTTTAAAAGTGACACCTGTATTGCTCAAGATACATAACTGAAAGGAACTAGTAATACTTGGTTTCTTTTCTACCACTAGAAAAAGGAAAAGTACTCTTCTGTCTTTTTCAGAATTCTCTCACCAATAAGGATTTAATTCCAATATATTAAAAGTAAAATTAAAAAAAAACCAGATATCATAGTTGATAGTTCTGTGAGGTCCTGATATCACAAAGATGGAGATACCAATGTTTAGAGTTGTGAGCACCTAAACGTATCAAGGAAGTAATTTGCCTTCCATGTTTTAAGGAATCTTATTCCTGGAACTCTTCTCTGTGCCAAAATATTTTGGCTTACAAAGAGACAATAATAGTAATAACACCAATCCAAACTGTGGTTATCATTCAGTGGGAGCCTATGTACCAGGCACTTAGCATTTTGTTGATGTTTAAGACACACATTTTTTGGTCTTCATAATCAATGACAACTTAAAATTAATTAGCAATTTTCTTAGTTGTAAATGAAATAATGCATTCTTCTTATAATCAATGAATTCTTCAAACCAACATATGACAACGTGTTTATTTTTAATCCTCACACCAACCTATGAGGATTTCTCGATATATTTCTTTTACAAATAAAGAAACTGAGTCTTAAAATGGTCAGGTAATATGTCTCAGATTGCACAGCCAGTAAGTGGGCAGACTGATTCTGACCCAGATCTGTTTGACTAAAGTTTGTGTTTTCTTTAGTCTTTGAAACACAGTTATGTCCTAGAGGTTAGCTTTAAAGTGACCTAGTTACCCAAATTGTCATTATGGATCAATGTTGTTTTCTGTGGTCATGTCACTGCATGTGCAAATTTATTACATGTGCTTTTGACAAAGTACAGCATCCTTTCTTGATCAAAACTCTTCAGAGTATAGGGATAGAGGGTACATACCTCAATATCATAAAAGCCATCTATGAAAAACCTACAGCGAATATCATTCTCAATGGGGAAAAGCTGAGAGTTTTTCCCCTAAGGTCAGGAACGCGGCAGGGATGTCCACTCTCACCACTGCTATTCAACATAGTATTAGAAGTCCTAGCCACAGCAATCAGACAACAAACAGAAATCAAAGGAATCCAAATCAGCAAAGAAGAAGTCAAACTCTCACTCTTTGCAGATGATATGATACTGTATGTGGAAAACTCAAAAGACTCCACCCCAAAACTGCTAGAACTCATCCAGGAATTCAGTAAAGTAGCAGGATATAAAATCAATGCACAGAAATCAGTGGCATTCCTATACACCAACAACAAGACAGAAGAGAGACAAATCAAGGAGTCGATCCCATTTACAATTACACCCAAAGCCATAAGATACCTAGGAATAAATTTAACCAAAGAGGCAAAGGATCTGTACTCAGAAAACTATAAAATACTCCTGAAAGAAATTGAGGAAGACACAAAGAAATGGAAAAACGTTCCATGCTCATGGATTGGAAGAACAAACATTGTGAAGATGTCAATGCTACCTAGAGCAATCTACACATTCAATGCAATCCCCATCAAAATACCATCAACTCTTTTCAAAGAAATGGAACAAATAATCCTAAAATTTGTATGGAACCAGAAGAGACCCCGAATAGCCAGAGGAATGTTGAAAAAGAAAAGCAAAGCTGGCGGCATCACAATTCCGGACTTCCAGCTCTATTACAAAGCTGTCATCATCAAGACAGTATGGTACTGGCACAAAAACAGACACATCGATCAATGGAACAGAATAGAGAGCCCAGAAATGGACCCTCAACTCTATGGTCAACTCATCTTTGACAAAGCAGGAAAGAATGTCTAATGGAATAAAGACAGTCTCTTCAACAAATGGTGTTGGGAAAATTGGACAGCCACATGCAGAAGAATGAAACTGGACAATTTCCTTACACCACACACAAAAATAGACTCCAAATGGTTGAAAGACCTAAATGTGAGACAGGAGTCCATCAAAATCCTAAAGGAGAACACAGGTAGCAACCTCTTCGACCTCAGCCACAGCAACTTCTTCCTAGAAATATCGCCAAAGGCAAGGGAAGCAAGGGCAAAAATGAACTCTTGGGACTTCATCAAGATAAAAAGCTTTTGCACAGCAAAAGAAACAGTCAACAAAACTAAAAGACAACCGACAGAATGGGAGAAAATATTTGCAAATGACATATCAGATAAAGGGCTAGTATCCAAAATCTATAAAGAACTTATCCAACTCAACACCCAAAGAACAAATAATCCAATCAAGAAATGGGCAGAAGACATGAACAGACATTTTTTCAAAGAAGACATCCAAATGGCCAACAGACACATGAAAAAGTGCTCAACATCGCTCGGCATCAGGGAAATCCAAATCAAAACCTCAATGAGATACCACCTCACACCAGTCAGAATGGCTAAAATTAACAAGTTAGGAAATGACAGATGTTGGCGGGGATGTAGAGAAAGGGGAACCCTCCTACACTGTTGGTGGGAATGAAAGCTGGTGCAACCACTCTGGAAAACAGTATGGAGGTTCCTCAAACAGTTGAAAATAGAGCTACCATATGATCCAACAATTGCACTACTGGGTATTTACCACAAAGATACAAATGGAGGGATCCAAATGGGTACATGCACCCCAATGTTTATAGCAGCAATGTCCACAATAGCCAAATTGTGGAAAGAGCCAAGATGTCCATCGACAGATGAATGGATAAAGAAGAGGTGGTATATATACACAATGGAATATTATGCAGCCATCAAAAGGAATGAGATCTTGCTATTTTCAACAACGTGGATGGAACTGGAGGGTGTTATGCTGAGTGAAATAAGTCAGTCAGAGGAAGACATGTATCATATGACCTTGCTGTTATGAGGAATTTTTAACCTCAGGAAACAAACTGAGGGTTGCTGGAGTGGTGGGTGGGTGGGAGGGATGGGGTGGCTGTGTGATAGACATTGGGGAGGGTATGTGCTATGGTGAGCACTGTGAATTGTGCAAGACTGTTGAATCACAGATCTGTACCTCTGAAACAAATAATGCTATATATGTTAAGGAAAAAAAAGAAGAAGAAGCAGGAGGGGAAGAATGAAGGGGAATAAGTTGGAGGGGGAGAAGAACCATGAGAGACAATGGACTCTGAAAAACAAACTGAGGGTTCTAGAAGTGGGGGGATGGGTTAGTCTGGTGATGGATATTAAAGAGGGCACATTCTGCGTGGAGCACTGGGTGTTATATGCACAAACAATGAATCATGGAACACTACATCAAAAACTAATGATGTATGGTGATTAACATAACAATAAAAAATTTAAAAAAATTATTACATGTGCTTGATTTCAGACTTGGCCTCCTCAGGCACAAAACATGAGAACATTTTGGATTGTATACTAAAAAGAAACCTAAAGTTCCAGTTGGATTTAAAAACAAATGAATAAATCTCCAATTAAACAGTCTGTATCTCATAGCAATTTGGAATAGAGGCTTTTTTTTTTTCACACAGTTTCGGTTTGAATTTTGTTTCTTCAACTTTGCAAGCTTGAGCAAATAATGTACCTTTTTTGAGTCCAGTCTCATAGTCTATTGTATGGTGCATTTGGTGTTTATACAAACCCTCACCATGTCACCTGGTACAGACTGGACCTGGAGTCAGAAAAATGAGCAGATGGACAAGCCCCCAGTTCCCTTAGAACATTACAAAGAGCATGCTTGGGATGACCCACAGCTGGACACACCATGGAGCTATGGTCCAAGAAAGGATCCTTTCTCCACAAAGTGACAAGGAAGTGGAGTATCTGTGCCACTGCTGACACTTCTGCCATGAGTTCTAATCTGCATTAAGTGATTTGTGTTTGCACAGCGGCTGGTATAATGATATCTCCTCTATCGAACAAAGGGCACAGAGGCACAAGCATTACTTAGTATATGCTGGAAAACCAGGATAAAAGGCTCAGCAGTTGCATGACAAATTAAAATATCAATACTGAAGTTCAGGATTATTTTGAGAATTAGAATATACAAGGCTTAGCAGCACTTAGGATATGGTAAGTTTTCAGTTAATGATGATATCAATGATGGTGATGATGATGATCATGAGTATTTGAATAAGACCACTTCATCTTAGATTCTATTAAAATATACCAATCCTTTGCTCTGTATTAGGCACTATGCTAGTGCTAGGAAAATTATCTTATTTAGACATCATAAAAACCTTAAAGCCTATATCTATCTCCATTTTATAGATGAAAAAATGAGAGCTCAGAGAGAAGACCTAGGTTTTCTGACTCCAAGCATGGCATGACACTATAAAGTCTTATTAAAAAGAGTCCTCTCTATAAAAATATCTGTCATAGGATCACTTTTCTATATACAATTTTGTGTATTTCAAAGTATTTTATGCACATTTCTTTGATATTTATTTGCTGCCCTATGGAAAGGAGTTGTTGAAAATATAATATGTGGATCAGAAACCAGATTTTATTTTCCCCCTTTCAAAACCCAACAGGCCCATTAAAAGACCTTCTATTGAAAATTCTTCCAATGGCTTATATTGTTGAAGATTTAGAGCAACTGGTACTCTTATAAATTGCTGGTTGGAAAACTAGCAATTTCTTATGAATATAACGTACATCAACCCTGGGATCCATTAATTCCACTCCTAGGTATCTATCCAAGAGAAATGAAATGTCCAGAAAATATTTATACATGAATATTCATAGTCACTTTATTCATAGCTGTCCAAATTTGTAAATGGCCCAAATGTTCATCAATTGGAGAATGGGCAAACAAAATGTGGCAAACTTGTATGATGGAATACTACTCACAACAACACAAATGACTCTTAAAACACATTTTTTCCAATGAAACATTTCTACGATGATGGTATTCAGAACAGTGGCTGCCGGGGTGTGGGGGATTGACTTAGAAGGGGAATAAAGGAATGTTCTTTGGTGATGGAAATGCTCACTATCTTAATAGAGTGTGGGTTAGGTCAGTATAGAAACTTAACACTCATTGAACTGCAACAGTTAAGATCTGTACCTTGGACTATATATGAATTTTATGCCATAATAAAAAGAAAGCACAGCAGATACCATAATTAGATTTTCATCAAACTAGTATTTTACTTCATCTCTTCTGACTGAAGATTGTTTTTAAGGATATCCATAAGGAAAATTCTGAGACAATTTTTATTAAGTTCCAAGCCCAAGTGCTTTTACCACTATGGCAGAGATTGGCAATTACTGCCCAGTATCCAATCACCCCTTCTGCTTGTGTAATTCCCAAGTTTAGGTAGGCACATAGATCACCAGCTAAAGATCACACTCCTCAGCCTTTCTCGAAGGTAGGTGTGGACATGGGATTAGGATCTGCCTAATTGAACATAATGTGTGTAACTTCTACATTATGACCTTAAAAGGGAGAGAACGTACTTTCTCCTTCCCTTCACACTTTTCTGCTGTGCAAAATGTACTCCCAGCAGATGGATGTTGAACCAACCTCAAACATGTGGATAAGACAAGGATGGAGCCTTCATATAAGAAGAACTTGGATTCTCTCTCACAGCCCTGGAATGCCTACTGAGACTTCTAAAGCAGAACGAAACTTCTCTCTTGTTTAAGCTACTGTATTTGAGAAGACTTTGTTATAGCCACCTAATCCGTACCCTAATTAATATAACCATCCTATGTTTAGGCAACCTCCTTAGGACCCTGTTTCAGGGATCCACTAACATCTGCTTGAAGAGAGGACTGCAGAAAGGTCTGGTGGGTCTGCGGGATCACTGTTTCTTACACTGGATCCTTGGCCCTCACAAATGAATCTCCAGTCCCAAATGAAGCAGCATCTCTGAGTAAGTTACAGGCTACCCCTGTATCTCCAGCTACTCCATGGCTCGCAAGCCACTTCATAAACGTTCTATCCCAGGTGCAGAGTACTGAAACAGCCAGCAGATGGACCTTCATAGTGAACCTCGGAGGCTGCATTTCTCCAGAGGAAAGACTATGGAGCAAATACAGAATCCTTCCTCAAAGTTTTTTCCTCTGGCTCCCTGAAGATTATTTCTTATCATTCAGACCTGGCTTTTAAGGTTTCATTCCACTTAACCAGTTTAGAGTCTGCTTACTTTAGCTTCATTTGCTCCCGGTTTGGGCACAGCAAACTTGTTCTATCTCACTGCTTTTTAATCTGCCTACATGATAACCTCTGGATCAATGCTTACTTTCCTGAAGTGAATGAACCCAAGAGACTTAATTAACCTCTTAGATATTTCCTTTCACCTGGCAATTTCCAAAGTAAATTCATTTTTTTCAGCACGTTTTATCTTCAAACAAGCCTTGAGTTAGGCAGAAAGTTATAGCCTTTCCATTTTACAGATGAGATACTTGAGGCACAGTGAAGAAAATAAATATGTCCAAGATTACATAAAGAGTTGGTATGGAACTGGATGTCCTGGTTACAAGTCTAATACTCTCTTTATGAAACTATGATCTCTCTCCTTGGTACCTCATTTGAAAGGCAGGATTGTAGATATAAGTAGATTACCCACTCTCTAGGTGAGGGCTTGATGAGTAAGGACACAAAAAAAAGAAGGGTTTTAAATTTCAATAATTTAATCCTCTTTCCCTGTTTTGGTAAATGGCACCACCATGAATCCAGCAGTCTGAGATAGAAAAAAATAGACTTTATCCAAACATTTCCCTTTTAAGCATTTCCCACAACAATCATCTGCCAAGTTTTATTCTTTTGACCTTTTTACTATTTGAAAAGTTATGTCCAATTCCTTTATCCTGACCATTACTGAATAAGGCCTTTATGATTTTCAGCCTGGTTTAATTAATAACATTAGAACTTTTATCCTCATCTCTATTTTTTTTATCTCCTCCAATCCATCCTGCATGCTGCTGCCTCATGATCTTTCTATAATCTGACCTTGACACTTCCTGATTGAGCTACTTTAATTGCTTCCTTGAATTTTCTGGATGAAATTCAGATTCTTTCTCCTTGCATACAGGACTCTTCCTGTTCAGATTCCCATGCAATAATGCAGATTCTTTCTTTCCCTTGGCTGCATTCACCCTTTGTTCTGCCTATACCAAGCTACTTGAGGCTTCTCTAATGTATCGTTCTATTTGCTATCTCTTTACTGACATCTGAAAACTCAATATATTTGGAGACTGAGGGATAACATAAGTGTGTAAAATCGCCTAGGTGTAAGGTGATAGGGAGCAATAGAAAGTGCGGGACATGCGCAGAAAAGCATGGAAAGTCAGATTTCAATCCTGTGCTGAGATTACACAGAACTGCTATGAAGCACTATTCCAACTGCAGCTACTGGTCTGTACACTTGATGCTTCCGTGCTTGCTGATGCAAGTACTGGCAGTGTCTCTCCCCTGTGACTTTGTCTCATTCACTCCAATGGAGTCTTGTGGACTCAACTCCTCATCCCTTCCTCTGATTCCAGGCCTCTTCATTTGGCATCATTCTTCTCACATGGGGTCCTTTTGTGTGTCTTTGCTACCTCTATGACAAGCCGAGAGCCTTGATGGTAAGAGGCTGCTTTGTCTCGTTTAACCTCCACTTCCAGTGCTTAGCACACAACTAGTTCTCAATAAACATTTGAGTGGATGACTGTGTGAGTAAATCAGTCTGTCTGAATGGGAGGAATGTCAAGGAATAAATGACCTGAATATAGGATTCCAGGCTACCTATCTGGAATATCCGTGTTGACAGGGAATGAGTTTTCCTCCATCATACCCACCCCATTTTCATGGTAGAAGGAATGTTTTCCAGAGCTCTGAGGTGTACCATTTTTCCTTAAGGTCACCATGTTCCACTTTCCATTTTAAATAGCTAAATGTCAGCAATCTTGGCTTAAACAGAAATACCCTTTTTATCCCTGAAAATCACAACTAAGCTTTTGTTTTGTTTTCTTTTGCAGTTAAATGACTGTCACTGAATGGTATATAACAGAGAAATGCCACCTCATCAGAGTTTCATTTCCAAACAAATACCACATTATGAAAAGCAATTAAATATTAAGATCATAATCTCTTCATCTTCAATAATCTATGTGTATATAATGTAGCAAGTTAGACAATGGGATCATAATTGGTTGAGAAAATGAGGTTGGAGGAATTCTGACATGAGATGGGCTTCAGGAGGAATGAAGGAGGCAAACATTCAGTGTCTTTGGTGTAAGGAGACAGAAAATGGCTAGTGGAAAGAATCCTTGTAGAAGGTGGTGTGGTTATTGAGCTTGGTAAAAAATTGGGGAGGGAGAATAAGAACAAACTTATCAACTGCCCCTAGAAGATAGGAAAAGACTCACTTTTTCCCTTGAAAATTTGGGTGCTTCATAAATACTGGGTGACTAATAACTAGAAAACCATAGCTCTCCTAAATAGCAAGAAAGCAGAAATAGGCAAGACATCCAGGATTGAAGTTGCAACAGAGTTTCCAAGGCAGATTTGTGAAGGGAATAGGGGACATCAAGCTGCTGCCTAGTTAGAATGAGATCATTAAGGGAATGTGATTGTAATCAAGCTACTTCTGTGCATGACACCAGGATCCCACATCTGCCTGAGACTGCAAGCTCTGAAGACATCACTGATTTAAGTTGGAAAAATGGTAATAGGAAATCAGAGCCAGATAAGCTGTTTTTCTCTGAATTAAGTGATGAAGAACAGAGAAAGGCCTGCCATAGAGTCAGGAGACTGTCAAAAACCTTTTGTTCTATTCCCTGCCTTCAGGAGTAATGACCTCTAAGTCAACATGGGTAGAAGTGAGGATCTGCTTAACTTGCAGCAAAAGAGCTCCTTCCACTAAGCCCTCTAAGGAAGGAATTATATGAGTCTTTACCTAATTGGAGTATTTTCTTCCCATTTATTGGGGCAAATTCTGAAGACCAGAGAAGTAGCAAATGTGTCGATTCTCTGTTTCCTATCACTTTCTGGGACAGTACACAGGGATCTAGCTGGCAGACCACTGGACTCTAGGAGATAGACCATAGTCCTGGGGCACTGAGACTTTTAAGCTGCATGGTTGGGGAAGAGCCAGCCCCTGCATTGGTACAACCAAAGACTGGGGTCCAAGCCTTGTGGTTAATCATGTGGTTATTATGACATGGAAAGAACTTTGGCCTTCAGCCCTGTTCCATGACCTGAACATTTATAGTTGGAAAAGACACCCACCTTTAATGTGATTAGATGGCTGAAGTCCTATGTCATTCACCAATTTAAAACACTTCAAAGGCCTTCCACTGCCAATAGAATAAAATCCAGACTCTATGTCACGACATGCATGGCCTTTCAGTGTCTGAGGCCTACCCACCTGTTCAAACGGATCTATTCCACTCCCTCACATACTCATTCTATTTGGGCACAACTTGAAGGCTGACCTTTTCCATGCCCCTTCACCTTTGCATATATATTCATTTTGCCTTCAATATTTCCACTCAAACATACCTATGCAAATTCTTTTTTTTTTTTAAGATTTTTTATTTATTTGACAGAGAGAGAGACAGCCAGAGAGGAAACACAAGCAGGGGGAGCAGGAGTGGGAGAAGCAGGCTTCCCACAGAGCAGGGAGCACAGTGCAGGGCTCAATCCCAGGACCAATGGCAGATGTTTAATGACTGAGCCACCTAGGCACCCCATACCTATGAAAATTCTTACTTACCCTTTGGCGCCTGCTCTAGCACATGCTTCTCTTATAATGATGAAATGGATCCCCTCAAAAGATCTACTTCTTCCCTTTCTTTGGCCACCATGCCCCTCCATGCATTCCTCTACCATTGTACGTGTCAGTGCAAGAAATCACTTAGAACAGCACTTTGCAAATAGAATCATTAGTAAATGTTAAACGGTAGTGTTTTTTAAATCATTTTGCAATTATAAGTTTATATATGCATCTGTCTCTACTATTAGACTATAGACACCTTGTTTATCTTCTCACTCTCAGTGCTATCTCTCCAGCGCTCTCTCTAATTAGAATACAAGTAACTGTTTTTTAAAGATTCATTTATTTATTTGAGAGAGCAAAAATGAGAGAGAGTATATGAGGGGGGGAGGGTTAGAGGGAAAAGCAGGCTCCTCGCTGAGCAGGGAGCCCGATGCGGGACTCAATCCAGGGACTCCAAGATCATGACCTGAGCCGAAGGCAGTCACTTAACCAACTGAGCCACCCAGGCGCCCCAGAATACAAGTAACTTTTATTTTTATTCTCAGGTCAAGGCAGGCTATTGTGGTATGAAAAGTTTTAAAGGGAAGAAATATTTGTGTTCAAATCCCAATTCTCCCATTTATGCCCTGGGATTTGCAGTATACATCTTAACTTCTTAAATCCTTAGCTTCCTCATTTTTAAAATAGGGGAAAAAACAGCTACATCATGTTTTCTTAGGCCTATATGGAATCATATTTATTGAATCATATTTATTAAGTATCTGGCCCACCGTAGGATAACATGTATGTCTGACTCTGACCTGGAGATAAAAATGAAAATCATCGGGATGCTGGAATGGGAATGTGTTAACACAAGAAATTTATTAGAAGAGAAAGTTTTTCTAAACATCAGAGATTATATATTTTAAAAAATGAGTCATAAACTTTCTTAAACAACTTTGTTCTTTTACTGTGAAATACAAAAGGATGTAATTGTGTGCATTTGGCAAAGATTCTTACCCTTAATGTGAAAGTTGAGGAAATCCAAACTGCAATCTAGAGTTTTAAAAATCTGATCCAGAAGAAAAGTATTCATTGCCTTTAGAAAGTGACTCGGTGAAGAAGTACTTGAGCTCAAGGGGAAGAATTTAGGACATTTAAACTTAAAAGAATAATACTTCACTTTGAACCTGATCTGGAGGAATCAGGAGGATTTAAGTTTTTGGATAAGGCTGTACTCTCTGTCTTTCTCCTCTCCCTCCCTGCCTCCTATTCTCTTCTCTTTGCAGAGCAATAATTATCAAAAAGAATCAGCTTTTTAAGCATGAACTACCAAAGACTTTAATTTACTGTAGAATCACTACAGGTAAAATCATATTATTCCTTTGTTACCCATGTCTATCTTTCTGATTGAAGAATAACAGGAGGAAAGAGCTATATGAAGGAAAGAAAGGAGAATGGCTTCTGGTTATTTAGGAGTCATTACTGGGGGAGGGTAACAGTCTCTGCAGTGCTACATGGTACAAAGCATGCGGGCGCATTTAAAATCTTTTCATCCTTGTCAGATTTCCTATGTTTTTAGGCACAGTGTTCAGCCTTATGTATTATTCCCTTGTCATACATTTGCTTGTTTTGTTTCTTAAGGATAACAACCCAGATTTTACATTATTCTACTAATAAGAATTTTATTTACTTTGCATTATTTTTATTGATATTCACAAAAAACTTGGTGAGGAATGGGAGACCAATACAATGTCTTGCACTGAAAAGGAAATGTAACTGCAGAGTCAAGAAGTCAAGTGATTTTGCCCAAGATTACACAATACGTGATTCAAACTAGCATCTCTAAACTCTGGACTTGGTTAGTGGTGCTAGCAGGTGCTAACTGTGGGCAGAGCAGGAGCACCTATCCACGAGTGGTATAGGTTCTGAACTCCAGACCCATCTTACCAAGTGTTACAGATGCTTCATTGATGCAAAAGCAACCTCTCTTTTTCTGTTGCTTGTCTGCTCAGATGGAAGGAAGTTTAATTCTGGAAGGATTCAGAATTCATAAACTGCTCCCCTGCTTCCCCACCCCCAAACACTACAATCGCTACTAGTTTTTCTGATCATCATTTGTATTCCATTCTTAACAGGTCTCAATTTCTGTTATGCATACTTTGGAGGGTGGGGAAAGAGAAATAGGAATATGAAGCCCAATTGTCTAGATTGAAAAGTGGCGTAGCTCACATCTAGATGATCTTTTGCCTTTGGTTGAATGAATCTATTTGGCTGAGGTTGGGTTGGTCCCCACAATTAGTCCAATCGTCTTTGGTCAAAACCTGAGTCAGCTGATACAAATACGGTCACTTAGGTGGAAACCTTTAGCAAGTACTGGCAGACAATACCAGAGAGGGAGGCTAGGGCTGAGAGAGCCCAGATATTGGCACTACTCAGATAAAGGAAGGGGAGATAGTGCTTCTGGCGCAGGGTAGTGGGATCTCTCTGGGTGTGCAGGGCACAGTGAATCTGCTTGGTATGTTTCAGAAAGGACATTTTCCCTCAGCACATTATTTTAAGACATGGAAATACAAATATGTATGAGATACAGGTTTCAGGAATCTCAAAGACTGATGGGGATAATAGCTATGTACATAATTAAATGCAACACATTTGAAGATATACAATACACCAACCAGATGCAACAGAAAAAAATGGATTCCATCTAGGTGGTTAGCAGAGACTTTAGAAAGAAGCTGAAAAAACCTTGGGAAGAAATTTAACTTGGTTTATTCAACAATTATTTGACATTCTGGTAAGCTCTAATGAATAAAATAATTTGATTCCTTTATAAAGGATTATTACATTAAATAGAGTGGCCATGGAAGGACTCTGAGAAGAAGATATTTATGCTGGTATCTAAAAGATAAGTGGGATCAGCCATGTGAAGGGAGGACAAAAAGACCATTCTAGGTAGATAAACAGTACATATAAAAATCTTGTGGAAAGAAGGGACTTGGAATATAATTAAAATAGAGGGCAGGCAGAAAGCAGTAAGAGACAAGGCTGGAGAGCATGGCCAGATAATTCAAGGTCTGCTACACAAACAGAATAAGTTCAGGTTTTATCTTAAGTGCTGTGGGCAGCCATTAAGATGGTTTTAAGAAGACGTAAGACACAATCTGATTCAGTCAGGCTTTGTGCCATGGAGTCACAGGTTGAAATGTTGCTCAAACATAGCATAAGAACAAAAAGAGCTGCAAAACTCTGTTGGAGTGGGGTACAAAGGACAGAGCTCCTCAGCTGAGTGTCCTCCCTTTTCACCATGATAATGGAAGGGACACAGGAAAGCTTTTTTAAAAAAAAGCCGAACTAATATTTTAGATTGTTCTTTGTTAAAGATGAACCATAGAGAAAAAAGCATAAACAGGTCCCTGAAAACACCAGATGTGAAAGTACTAACAGCCACAGCATTGGCTTTAGCAACACATTGGCCTCAGCAACATGGGAGAGGTGCACTTGGAAGTGTAGGTAACCCTTCTGAGATATTTCTCTCAATCTTGGGTACCCAGATCATGAACTCAATAGATAGAAATGGACTGGCATACTGGTAAATCCAAACATGGGAGATTTTTTTTTCCCTCAATCCCTATCTATTGTTTTCTTGCACTAGCACAAAATCTTAATGGTCTAAATTAGTAATAGTGATATGTGTCCAGATTGTTAACATACCTAAGATTCTGGGAGTGATACAATTTCTTAAATTTGATGTATGTAGGATTCTCTTAGGACATGTTTATGTGTCTTATTATCCCTCTGAAAGGTAGGGAGTTTATAGGAGTGCTTGAAGATGGGAACAGGAGTACTTTGGAGGTATCTGTTCTAGTGTATGCATTCAACAGCTGCAGAAAAATAGAGTTGCTACAGCAGACAAACCAATGTTAAAATGGGACAGAATAGGTGACACAGGGGCATAGGAGGTATGGCATACATATTTGTGGAATTATTTTGTCTTGAATATTGAGAAAGTATTTGAGAGAGTTTGATCTGTTTTTATAAACCAGTTGACCCTGCAGTTAAGCACAAAAAAGCCAGGTTGGAATGAAGAGAGGAAAATCTCTACCAATGTAGCCTAAAACACACTCACCAATCAACTCATGTTACCATTTAAGGGCCTATTTGTTCAAACTCATTTGATGACTACAACTACAACTACCAATGATAATGATGATGATGATGATTAATAATAATAATTATTATTATTATAATAATGGGGAGCGGGGCAAGATGGCGGAGGCGTAGGAGACCTGGGTTTCATCTGGTCTCAGGAATTCAGCTGGATAGGGATCAAACCATTCTGAACACCTACGGACTCAACAGGAGATCGAAGAGAAGAATAGCAACAACTCTCTGAACAGAAAAGTGACCACTTACTGGAAGGTAGGACATGCGGAGAAGTGAATCCGAGGCGATATTCGGGAGGAGAGATGGCGGGGGAGGGGGCCTCCATCAGCCACTTCTGGCAAGTGATAGAGCCGCGGAGCACAAAATCAGAACTTTTAGAAGTCGGCTCCGCTGAGGGACGTTATTCCAGTGGCTAAGCGGGGGGTGGAACCCTGGCGGGAGAGTGTGGTCTCAGGACCCTCGGAGTCACAGAAAGACCGGGGGTGCCTAAGTGTGGCAGAGCTCCCAGGGATCGGAGCGGGGAAGCCGGCTGCAGAGACAGAGCCAAGGCGCGGGCTCTCAGCTCGGGGTTGCCATAAACTGTGATCCGCGGCCCAGTCAGGCCACTGCTTCTCCAGCAGGGACCCAACAAGTGGCAGATCCGGGTAGACTCCCCTTCCTTCCTCAGGAGGAGCAGCACAGGAACGCACCGCAGGGATCTGCTGGGTTTGGAGACTCCACATGGGGTCGGGTGCCAGGGATAGAAACACTGGGTCACAGGCTGGGTGAGCACAGAGTGCGGCCAGAGACCGGGGACACAGGAGTGACTGCTTTTCTCTGGGGGTACACTGAGGAGTGGGGCCCCCGAGTCTCAGCTCCTCCGGGTGGAGATTGGGAGGCCACCATTTTCACTCTGGTCCTTTAAAGCTGTACTGAAAGCTTGGAGGGAACAAAAGCACCGGAGAGCAAACCTGAGCAGATTGCTTAGCCTGGACCACAAGGGCGGGGCAATTCCGCCTCCAGCAAAGACATTTGGGAACCACGGCAACAGGCCCCTCCCCCAGAAGATCAGCATGAACAGCCAGCAAGCCAAGACCAAGTTTACCGATCAAGGAGAACGGGAGAACTCCAGCGCTAGGGGAATACTGCACATAGAATTCATGGCTGTTTTACCATGCTTCGTTAGTTTTTCAAAGTTGATTTTTTTAACTGTTTTTTTTCTTTGAATTTTTCTTTTTCCCTTTTTCAACCAACATCTTATCACTCCCTTTTTAAAAATTTTTTTTTATTTCTCATTTTTTAGAGTCATATTTTATCCCTTCATAATAGTTACCCTTATTTATGGCATATATATATATATATAAGTTGTTCTCTCTTTAAAATTTTGAGATACACTTTCTTCTAACAGATCAAAATATACCCTAAATCACTAGTGTATGGCTTTGTTCTAGTCTCCTGCCTGATCACATTCTCTCCCGTTTCTTTTTTCTTTTTCTTCTTTGTTTTTTAATTTTCTTCTTTCTTTTTTTCAAACAACTTCTTTTCTTATCAATTCCTTTTATAAAATCTTTTATAATTTTCATCTTTACAGTCATCTTCCAACCCTTCATTGTATCAACCCTTATTTTGTACATATATAAGTCTCTCTTCCTTTAAAATATTAGGAGGCACTTTCTTCTAACAGACCAAAATACGCCCAGAATCTAGTGTGTGATACTGATCTATACACTAGTCTGATCATATTTGATCATATTCTGGTTTTTTTTTTTGTTTTGTTCTGTTTTTCTTTGTCTTTATCCTTTTCTTTTTCTTTTTTCTTTTTTTTCTCTTTCTTTTTTCTTTCTTTCCCTTTCTTTTCCCCTGGTTTCAGGTCTTTTCTGATTTGTATAGAGTATATTTGCTGGGGACGTTGTTAACCTGTTAGCATTTTGTTCTCTCATTCATCTATTCTACTCTGGACAAAATGACAAGACGAATAAAATCACCTCAGCAAAAAGAACAAGAGGTAGTACCGTCAGCCAGAGACCTATTCAATACGGACACTAGTACAATGTCGGACCAGGGTACAGAATCATGATTTTAAAGATAATAGCTGGGCTTGAAAAAACCGTGGGAGTTATTAGACACACCCTTTCTGGAGAAATAAAAGAACTAAAATCTAACCAAGTCAAAATCAAAAAGGATATTAATGAGGTGCAATCAAAAATGGGGGCACTAACTGCTAGGATAAATGAGGCAGAAAAGAGAATCAGCGATATAGAAAACCAAATGATAGAAAATAAAGAGGCTGAGAAAAAGAGAGATTAAAAACTACTGGATCAAGAGGGCAGAATTTGAGAGATAAGCGATACAATAAGAAGAAACAACATTAGAATAATTGGGATCCCAGAAGAAGAAGAAAGAGAGAGAGGGGCAGAAGGTATATTGGAGCAAATTATAACAGAGAACTTCCCTAATGTGGGGAAGGAAACAGGCATCAAAATCCGGGAGGCAGAGAGAACCCCTCTCAAAATCAATAAAAATGGGTCAACACCCTGACATACGAGTCTCAGAGACAAAGAGAAAATCCTGAAAGCAGCTCAGGAGAAGAGATATGTAACCTATAATGGTAGAAATGTTACACTGGCAACAGACCTATCCACAGAGACCTGGCAGGCCAGAAATGACTGGCATGAGATCTTCAGAGCACTAAACGAGAAAATTAAGCAGCCAAGGATACTATATCCAGCTAGGCGGTCATTGAAAATAGAAGGAGAGATAAAAAGCTTCCAGGACAAATAAAAACTAAAGGAATTTGCAAACATGAAACCAGCCCTACAAGAAATATTGAAAGGGGTCCTCTAAGCAAAGAGAGAGCCTAAAAGCAACATAGACCAGAAAGGAACATAGACAATATACAGTAACAGTCCCCTTACATGCAATACAATGGCACTAAATTCATATCTTTCAATAGTTACCCTGAATGTAAATGGGCTCAATGCCCCAATCAAAAGACACAGGCTATCAGATTGGATAAAAAAACAAGACCCATTGATGTGCTGTCTGCAAGAGACTCTTTTTAGAGCGAAAGACACCCCCAGATTGAAAGTGAGGGGGTGGAAAACCATTTACCATGTTAATGGAAACCAAAAGAAGGCTGGGGTGGCAATCTTTATATCAGACAAATTAGATTTTAAACCAAAGACTGTAATAAGAGATGAGGAAGGACACTATATCCTACTTAAAGGGTCTATCCAACAAGAAGATCTAACAATTGTAAATATCTATGCCCCTAACGTGGGAGCAGCCAATTATATAAGGCAATTAATAACAAAAGCAAAGAAACACATTGACAACAATACAATAATAGTGGGGGACTTTAACATCCCCCTCACTGAAATGGACAGATCATCTAAGCAAAACATCAACAAAGAAATAAAGACTTTAAATAAAACACTGGACCAAATGGACTTCATAGACATATTCAGAACATTCCAAACAGAAGGAGCAGAATACACATTCTTCTCTAGTGCCCATGGAACATTCTCCAGAATAGATCACATCCTAGGTCACAAATCAGGTCTCAACTGGTACCAAAAGATTGGGATGATTCCCTGCATATTTTCAGACCACAATGCTTTGAAACTAGAACTCCATCACAAGAGGAAAGTCGGAAAGAACTCAAATACATGGAGGCTAAAGAGCATCCTACTAAAGAATGAATGGGTCAACCAGGAAATTAAGGAAGAATTTTAAAAATTCATGGAAACTAATGAAAATGAAAACACAACTGTTCAAAATCTTTGGGATACAGCAAAGGCAGTCCTGAGAGGAAAGTATATGGCTATACAAGCCTTTCTCAAGAAACAAGAAAGGTCTCAAATACGCAACCTAACACTACACCTAAAGGACCTGGAGAAAGAACAGCAAATAAAGCCTAAACCCAGCAGGAGAAGAGAAATAATAAAGATCAGAGCAGAAATCAATGAACTAGAAACCAAAAAACAGTAGAACAGATCAATGAAACTAGGAGCTGGTTCTTTGAAAGAATTAACAAGATTGATAAACCCCTGCCAGACTTATCAAAAAGAAAAGAGAAATGACCCAAATCAACAAAATCATGAATGAAAGAGGAGAGATCACAACCAACACCAAAGAAATACAATTATAAGAACATATTATGAGCAACTCTATGCCAGCAAATTAGATAACCTGGAAGAAATGGGTGCATTCCTAGAGATGTATCAACTACCAAAATTGAACCAGGAAGAAATAGAAAACCTGAACAGACCTATAACCACTAAGGAAATTGAAGCAGTCATCAAAAATTTCCCAACCAGCAAAAGCCCAGGACCAGATGGCTTCCCAGGGGAATTCTACCAAACATTTCAAGAAGAATTAATACCTATTCTCCTGAAACTGTTCCAAAAAATAGAAATGGAAGGAAAACTTCCAAACTCATTTTATGAGGCCAGTATTACCTTGATCCCCAAACCAGACAAAGACCCCATCAAAAAGGAGACCAATATCCTTGATGAACATGGATGCAAAAATTCTCACCAAAATACTAGCCAAAAGGATCCAACAGTACCTTAAAAGGATTGTTCACCATGACCAAGTGGGATGTTGGCTCAACATCCGCAAATCAATCAATGTGATACAAAACATTAACAAAGAAGGAACAAGAATCATATGATCCTCTCAATAGGTGCAGAAAAAGTATTTCACAAAGTACAGCATCCTTTCTTGATCAAAACTCTTCAGAGTATAGGGATAGAGGGTACATACCTCAATATCATAAAAGCCATCTATGACAAACCTACAGCAAACATCATTCTCAATGGTGAAAAGCTGAGAGCTTTTCCCCTAAGGTCAGGAATGCGGCAGGGATGTCCACTCTCACCACTGCTATTCAACATAGTATTAGAAGTCCTAGCCACAGCAATCAGACAACAAACAGAAATCAAAGGATCCAAATCAGCAAAGAGGAAGTCAAACTCTCACTCTTTGCAGATGATATGATACTGTATGTGGAAAACCCAAAAGACTCCACCCCAAAACTGCTAGAACTCATCCAGGAATTCAGTAAAGTAGCAGGATATAAAATCAATGCACAGAAATCAGTGGCATTCCTATACACCAACAACAAGACAGAAGAGAGACAAATCAAGGAGTCGATCCCATTTACAATTGCACCCAAAGCCATAAGATACCTAGGAATAAATTTAACCAAAGAGGCAAAGGATCTGTACTCAGAAAACTATAAAATACTCATGAAAGAAATTGAAGAAGACACAAAGAAATGGAAAAACGTTCCATGCTCATGGATTGGAAGAACAAACATTGTGAAGATGTCAATGCTACCTAGAGCAGTCTACACATTCAATGCAATCCCCATCAAAATACCATCCACTTTTTTCAAAGAAATGGAACAAATAATCCTAAAATTTGTATGGAACCAGAAGAGACCCCGAATAGCCAGAGGAATATTGAAAAAGAAAAGCAAAGCTGCCGGCATCACAATTCCGGACTTCCAGCTCTATTACAAAGCTGTCATCATCAAGACAGTATGATACTGGCACAAAAACAGACACATCGATCAATGGAACAGAATAGAGAGCCCAGAAATGGACCCTCAACTCTATGGTCAACTCATCTTTGACAAAGAAGGAAAGAATGTCCAATGGCAAAAAGACAGTCTCTTCAACAAATGGTGTTGGAAAAATTGGACAGCCACATGCAGAAGAATGAAACTGGACAATTTCCTTACACCACACACAAAAATAGACTCCAAATGTTTGAAAGACCTAAACATGCGACAGGAGTCCATCAAAATCCTAAAGGAGAACACAGGTAGCAACCTCTTCGACCTCAGCCGCAGCAACTTCTTCCTAGAAACATCCCCAAAGGCAAGGGAAGCAAGGGCAAAAATGAACTATTGGGATTTCATCAAGATAAAAAGCTTTTGCACAGCAAAAGAAACAGTCCACAAAACTAAAAGACAACCGACAGAATGGGAGAAGATATTTGCAAGTGACATATCAGATAAAGGGCTAGTATCCAAAATCTATAAAGAACTTATCCAACTCAACACCCAAAGAACAAATAATCCAATCAAGAAATGGGCAGAAGACATGAACAGACATTTTTCCAAAGAAGACATACAAATGGCCAACAGACACATGAAAAAGTGCTCAACATCACTCGGCATCAGGGAAATCCAAATCAAAACCTCAATGAGATACCACCTCACACCAGTCAGAATGGCTAAAATTAACAAGTCAGGAAACAACAGATGTTGGCGGGGATGCGGAGAAAGGGGAACCCTCCTACACTGTTGGTGGGAATGCAAGCTGGTGCAACCACTCTGGAAAACAGTATGGAGGTTCTTCAAACAGTTGAAAATAGAGCTACCATTCGATCCAGCAATTGCACTGCTGGGTATTTACCCCCAGGATACAAATGGAGGGATCCGAAGAGGTACTTGCACCCCAAGGTTTATAGCAGCAAGGTCCACAATAGCCAAACTGTTGAAAGAGCCAAGATGTCCATCGACAGATGAATGGATAAAGAAGAAGTGGTATATATACACAATGGAATATTATGCAGCCATCAAAAGGAATGAGATCTTGCCATTTGCAATGACGTGGATGGAACTGGAGGGTGTTATGCTGATTGAAATAAGTCAATCACAGAACGACATGTATCATATGACCTCACTGATGTGAGGAATTCTTAATCTCATGAAACAAACTGAGGGTGCTGGAGTGGTGGGGGGTGGGAGGGATGGGGTGTCTGGGTGATAGACATTGGGGAGGGTATGTGCTATTTTGAGCGCTGTGAATTGTGCAAGACTGCTGAATCACATATCTATACTTCTGAAACAAATAATGCAATATATGTTAAAGAAGAAGAAGAAGAAGATGGTAGGAGGGGAAGAATGAAGGGGAGTAAGTCGGAGGGGGAGACGAACCATGAGAGACAATGGACTCTGAAAAACAAACTGAGGGTTCTAGAGGGGAGGGGTTTGGGGGGATGGGTTAGCCTGGTGTTGGGTATTAAAGAGGGCACATTCTGCGTGGAGCACTGGGTGTTATGCACAAACAATGAATCATGGAACACTACATCAAAAACTAATGATGTAATGTATGGTGATTAACATAATAATAAAAAATGAGGAAAAAAAAAGAAAAGGAAGAGAGAGAGAATCCTCTCTCTCTGCGTATGAACAAATAAGATGTCATATGAACACACAGCTAGATGGCAGGTGTTTGTAAGCCAAGAGGATGCTTACCAAGAACTAAATCTGCTGGCCCCTTGATGTTGGGTTTCTCAGTCTCCAGAACTGTGAGAAATAAATGTGTTTTTGAAGTCAAATAATAATAATAATAATAGAAGATACAGTGGCATTACCTCTTATACCTTTGTAAAATCTCATATTTGTCCTCTGGCAGGGAACTCCCATGGTCTATGTGTTACTCTTCTAGAAGCATATGACTAGAAATTCCACTTGGAACATGGCTTGGTTATTTCTAAAGTAAATAGAAAAATATGTAAAATGGAACAGAATAAATAGAATAGGAAAAAGGTAAGAATAATAATGTATATTTATATTAAAGATTACATGAACAATTGATTTAAACGCACAAATATAAGAATATTACTTCCAAAACTTCTAGATTATGTGTATTCTTGAACATAATGCAGGAATAATTATGATAGTGGTCATCATACCAGAACTGAAAAATTTCCAAATCAGCGTTTGGCAGTCTAATTTGGTTGGACCATCATCACCTTATCAATGTGAGGACTTCAGTTATCTTTCAACTCTATGGAACTTGGCCTTGCAATTTCTTAAGCATGACATAATGTTGTAATCAGACATATTCAAATTTGGTATTTCAAGAGTCATTGTCTTCTCATAGAATAAATGGAATCTGATACTGTCTTGACAGATGGGCTCATCATTTCAGAGCAGATGGCAAGATGATTAGGCTAAACTCTGAAATCTTAAATACTAGACATATGAGCAGCTATACAAGAGCTAAAGACACTGAAAATACCTCTTTAGACAGCCTGCATTTTAGGGGGGATATTTGTTTAAACCTCACATATTCTTTTGTTCTGAGGGAACTTAGATTTTCCTTATAGCAAATACATTCTGTTGCTGAAAGAGTAGAGACTTGTTGTCAGGTTGCCTTGGGTTTGAATCCAGGTTTGCTGTTTGCTCATGTGTGTTGAGATACTTCAGCTCAGTTTCTACATCTATGAAGGCTGGGTCAATAGCACTGGCATCATGGAACTGGGGGAAGAATTTACTGAGATCGCACATGTAAAATATCACAAATATCCACTCCCTACAAACACCTTCCTTTACTGACAAACAATAAAATTGTTCTGCATTTGTCACTGAAGAAGAAATGGGGCATATTTATTCACAAACATGATTTTCTGGCATTTTTTAGATATTTTAATGAAAAGGACTCTAAGAAACAGAAAACAAATGCATAAATACATATATAAATATATCAACATGTAGACATACGTGTGGAAGATATGCAGTCACCTTATCTTTATTTAACACTAATTACAGATTTTAAAGCAGTTCTGCAATCTTTGTTTCATTTGGTCCACACAGTCATTGAGTAAAGCAGCAATATCTCCACCTAAATAAGTTTTTTTTAAAGATTTTTATTTATTTGACAGAAAGGGAGAGAGGGAACACAAGCAGGAGAAGTGGGAGAGGGAGAAGCAGACTTCCAGCTGAGTAGGGAGCCCAATGCAGGACTCGATTCCAGGACCCTGGGATCATGACCTGAGCCAAAGGCAGACACTTAAGGACTGAGACACCCAGCCACCCCTCCACCTAAATAAGTTTTTAAAGCTAAAACTCAGATATTAATTGAATTTTCCAAAGCAACTAAATGCAAAGTCAGACTTAAAAATATGGATTCTGGACCCAGATCCAAAGCAGAGGGATTCTGAAGTCCTACCCAGACAGAGTCTCTGCTTTTCCCCCAGTACTGATGCAGTGAATGTGGTTGGTTATGTTCTCAGCAACCACATTGTCTTCCACCCATCAGTTTATCCAAAGTTTGCATTGGAGGAATCATTACCCTCACATGCTCAGCCACTTAATTTGAGTACTATTGATTTTCACCCTCAGATCCAGGAGTGGTTCATGGTTTGCTAAAGCTCATTTGTGTATTTAATCCTCCTGGCTATAATGATAGATTTTGGGAATAGGTGCAGTACTCAGGGTCAAAGGAATGCAAAGTGACTTTTGCTGGATAACCTGAGAAAGAACAGGTTCCTTTCTCTTCTTTGAAAACATTTCTCGGGAGCATGTGGTGTGCAGGTGTCAGGAATGGAACCAGAGCAGGCAAGTTATGATAATTAGGTGAGCACAGGAGTGACCAGGGCACTGTAAAGCCTGTAGCAGAACCCAAACTTGTAGAGATCATATGGGAAGGAGGGAAAATGGAACAGGAAGAAATCAGAGAGGGAGATAAACCATGAGATATTCTTAACTATGGGATACAAACAGCTTTCTAACGAATGCACCTGACCATCATTCCATCAGCCTATAAGGGATTTAGCAAATACTTTGAGCCAAGTGTACAGAGGAAAAAATATGACTCTTGCGACTGATCTTAAGAAGCTTATAAATTGGTCAGGTAAATAGGGTAGCAAATATGACCCAGTGAAAAGCACTAGGCTTCATATGACCATATTAAATGGTGTGGGGGAAACTTTTTATCTTGATGAGGTCCCAATAATTCATTTTTCCCTGTTATAGCAGTTTTGGGATGGAGTCTTTTGGGTTTTCCACATAAAGTATCATATCATCTGCAAAGAGTGAGAGTTTGACTTCTTTGCTGATTTGGATGATGCCTTTTATTTCTTTTTGTTGTCTGATTGCTGTGGCCAGGACTTCTAATACTATCAAAACCAAAAGATAACTGACAGAATGGGAGAAGATATTTGCAAATGACATATCAGATAAAGGGCTAGTATCCAAAATCTATAAAGAACTTATCCAACTCAACACCCAAAGAACAAGTTATCCAATCAAGAAATGGGCAGAAGACGGTTCCCCTTTCTCTTGCCATTTGCAATGACGTGGATGGAACTGGAGAGTGTTATGCTGAGCGAAGTAAGTCAATCAGAGAAAGACATGTATCATATGACCTCACTGATATGAGGAATTCTTCATCTCAGGAAACAACCTGAGGGTTGCTGGAGTGGTGGGGGTTGGGAGGGATGGGATAGCTGGATGATAGACATTGGGGAGGGTATGTGGTATGGTGAGTGCTGTTGAATTGTGTAAGACTGTTGAATCACAGATCTGTACCTCTGAAACAAATAATACATTATATGTTAAAAAAAAAAAGCAAAGAAGAAGATAGCAGGAGGGGAAGAATGAAGGGGGAAATTAGAGGGGGAGATGAACCATGAGAGATGATGGACTCTGAGGAACAAACTGGGGGTTCTAGAGGGGAGGGGTGTGGGAGGATGGGCTGGCCTGGTGATAGGTGTTGAGGAGGGCACGATCTGCATGGAGCACTGGGTGTTGCATGCAAATAATGAATCGTGGAACACTGCATCAAAAACCAATGATGTATGGTGAATAACATAACATAATAATAAAAAAATAAAAATAAATAGTGGAATGCCAGTGTGGGGCTGGCAGAATTAGGAATGCCTCATGGAATAGTTGGGTCCAGGTGAGCTCTGAGCTTGCAACTATAATATAAAATGGAAAAAATTTTGATCAGGATGGCATTGAAGGTATAGATTGCTCTGGGTAGCATAGACATTTTAACAATGTTTATTCTTCTGATCCATGAGCATGAAAATTTTTCCATTTTTGTGTCTATGTCAATTTCTTTCATGAGTGTTCTGTAGTTCCTAGAGTATAGATCCTTTACGTCTTTGGTTAGGTTTATTCCAAGGTATCTTATGGATTTTAGTGCTATTGTAAATGGAATCATTTCTCTAATTTCTCTTTCTACGGTTGCATTGTTAGTGTATAAGAAAGCAACTGATTTCTGTGCATTGATTTTGTATCTAGCCACATTACTGAATTGCTGTATGAGTTCTAGTGATTTGGAGGTGGCCACGGCTTTTGGATTTTCCACATAAAGTATCATATCATCTGCGAAGAGAGAGAGTTTGACTTTTTCTTTGTCAATTTGAATACCTTTTACTTTTTTTGTTGTCTGATTGCTGTTGCTAGGACTTCTAGTACTGTGTTGAACAATAGTGACGAGAGTGGGCATCCTTGACGTGTTCCTGATCTTCAGGGAAAGACTCTCAGCTTTTCCCCATTGAGGATGATATTCGCTGTGGGTTTTTCATAGATGGATTTTATAACTTGAGGAATGTTCCCTCTATCCCTATACTCTGAAGAGTTTTAATCAGGAAAGGATGCTGTATTTCATCAAATGCTTTTTCTGCATCATTTGAGAGGATTATATGATTCTTCGCTCTCCTCTTATTAATGTGTTCTATCACATTGATTGATCTGTGAATGTTGAACCACCCTTGCATCCCGGAGATAAAACTCACTTGGTCGTGGTGGATGATCCTTTTAATGTATTGTTGGATCCAACTAGCTAAGATTTTGTTGAGAATTTTAGAATCCATATTCATCAAATATATCCGTCTGAAATTCTCCTTTTTGATGGTGTTTTGCCTGGTTTGGGGATTAAGGTAATTCTGGCCTCATAGAATGAGTCTGGAAGCTTTCCTTCTGTTTCTATTTTTTGAAACAGCTTCAGGAGAATAGGTATTATTTCCTCTTTGAATGTAGAATTCCCCAGGGAATCCATCAGGCCCTGGACTCTTGTTTTTTGGGAGGCTTTTGATCACTGCTTCAATCTCATTACTGGTTATTGGACTATTCAGGTTGTCAATTTATGACATTTTTCAAAGGGCTGGAACAAACAATTCTAAAATTTGTATGGAATCAAAAACGGCCCTGAATCACCAAGGAAATGTTAAAAAAGAAAAGCAAAGCAGTTGCCTCATTTCAAGCTATATTACAAAGCAATGATCACCACGACAGCATGGTACTGGCACAAAACAGACATATAGACCAATGGAGCAGAATAGAAAGCCCAGATATGGACCCTCAACTCTATGGTCAAGTAATCTTCAACAAAGCAGGAAAAAATACACAATGGAAAAGAGACAGTCTCTTCAATAAATGGTGCTGGGAAAATTGGACAGCTATAAACAGAAGAATGAAACTCAACCATTCTCTAACACCATACACAAAGATAAACTCAAAATGGATGAAAGACCTCAATGTGAGACAGGAATCCATCAAAATATTAGAGGAGAACATAGGCAGTAACCTCTTTGACATCAGCCATAGCAACTTCTTTCTTTCTTTCTTTCTTTTTTTTTTGATGTAGTGTTCCATGATTTACTGTTTGTGTAAAACACCTAGTGCTCCATTCAGTATGTGCCCTCTTTAATACCCATCACCAGGCTAACCCATCCCCCCTCCCGCCTCCCCTCTAGAACTTCTTTCAAGATACATCACCAAAGGTTAGTGAAACAAAAGCAAAAATGTACTTTTGGGACTTCATCAAGACAAAAAGTTTCTGCACAGCAAAGGAAACAGTCAACAAAACAAAGAGGCAACTCACAGAATGGGAGAAGATATTTGCAAATAACACTACAGACAAAGCACTGATTTCCAAGATCTATAAAGAACTTCTCAAACTCAACCCCCCAAAAAACAAATAATCAAGTCAAAAAATGGGCAGAAGACATGAACAGACAGTTCTACAAAGACATACAAATGGCTGATAGACACATGAAAAATGTTCATCATCATTAGCCATCAAGGAAATTCAAATCAAAACCACATTGAGATACCACCTTACACCAGTTAGAATAGCAAAAATGGACAGGGAAAGAAACAACAAGTGTTGGAGAGGTTGTGGAGAAAGGGAAACCCTTTTACCCTGTTGGTGGGAATGCAAGTTGGTATAGTCACGTTTGAAACAGTGTGGAGTTGCCTCAAAAAATTAAAAATAGAGCTACCCTATGACCCAGCAATTGCACTCCTGGGTATTTACCCCAAAAACACAGATGTAGTGAAAAGAAGGGCCATATGCACCCCAATGTTCATAGCAGCAATGTCCGCAATAGCCAAACTGTGGAAAGAGCCAAGATGCCCTTCAAAAGATGAATCGATAAAGAAGATGTGGTCCACATACACAAAGGAATATTAGCCATCAGAAAAGATGAGTACCCAATTTTTACATCAGCATGGATGGGACTGGAGGAGATTATGCTAAGTGAAATAAGTCAAGCAGAGAAAGTCAATTATCATATGGTTTCACTTATTTGTGGAACATAAGGAATAGCATGGAGGACATTAGGAGAAGGAAGGGAAAAATGAAGGGGGGAAATCAGAGGGAGAGATGAACCATGAGAGACTATGGACTCTGAGAAACAAACTGAGGTTTTGAGAGGGGAGGAGGTGGTGGGTGGGGGGATGGGTGATGGGTATTAAGGAGGGCATGTACTGCATGGAGCACTGGGTGTTATATGAAAACAATGAATCATGGATCACTACATCAAAAACTAATGATGTATGGTGACTAACATAACATAATGAAAAAATATTTTTAAAATAATAAAAATAAAAAGGAAAGAAATGTTGACAGAGATGTCAGGTGACTTTGAAAAAGCAAAGTAGCATTTAAGATATGTAGGATTTTCCATATCCCTAATGTTTTATCATTGGCTGTTTTCTTTCCTGTAGTTGGGCTGGGACACAAGAGACATAATGTCTTCTTGTGGTTCTAATATTTACTGCATTATTAAAAGAAATTTTATTTTGGGATAGAGATTTGCAGGAAATAGCGAGATTGTTCCAGGAGGTCCCATGTACTCTTCACTCAGGTTTCCCCCAATGGTGTACACTTCTGTGCTATATTTTCATGTGTAGACTAGGTAACTATCACTTCAAACAAGAAGCAGACCTATTCCACCACCACTAAGACTTCCCTCATGCTTCTCCTTTATAGTCACTCCCTCTTACCACCCCCAACCCCTGCAACCATAATTTGTTCTACAGCTCTAAAACGTGGTCATTTTAAGAATATTATATAAATGGAATCCATTTTTTTCTGCTTGTTTCTGTTTTCTTTTTCCTGTCTTCCTTTGGATTATTTGAACATCTTCTAGAACTCCATTTTGATTTACCTATTATTTTTTGAGGTATATCTCTTCACACAGCTTTTTTAGTGATTCCTCTAGGTATTATACATGCATAACTTAACATAGTCTGCTGGTGTTGACTTTTCATCAGTTCAGAGAAGGACAGAAACCTCACCTCCCTTTATGCCCTTACAACCCTCCCCCATTTATAATTTAAATGCCTTAAATTTTCCTCTACAAAAATCAGCCCTTGTCACGATGAGCACTAGGTGATGTATGGAATTGTCGAATCACTATATTGTACACCTGAAACTAATATAACACTGTGTTGGTAACTTCTGGAACTAAAATAAAATTTAAATTAAAAAAATTAATAACCACATCAGTGTTATAATTTTTGCATTGATCGTCAAGCATATTTTAGAAAACACGAGAAAAGAAATCTGTTGTCATTATCCATAAAGTTTTACTCCTTACAGTGCATTTTTTCTTCCTTCCTGGTATTTCTGAAGTCTTTTATTATTTCTTTTCTAGGTAGAGAACTTCCCTTTTAGCCATTCTTTTATGGAGGACTTATGGTGACAGATTTTCCTAGTTTTCTTTCATCTGAAATTGTCTTGTGTTTTTTCTTTCATTTCTTAAGGATATTTTTGCTGGATATAAGATTCTCAGTTGACAGGTTTTTTTTTTTCAGTCCTGGGGAAATGTTGTGCCGTTTCACTGATACTTCCCTCTTCCCCCTCCATCCTGCTGTTGAATCTGTCTACTGGGTTTTCTATTTTAGTTACTGTATTTTTCAGTTCTAAAATTCCATTTGGAAAACAAAATAAAATTCCATTTGGTCATTCTTTAGATCTTCCATTTATTTCCTGAAATCTTTTATTTTGTTCATTTGTTTCAAAATATATACATAATTATTCATTGAAGAATTTTTATAATGGCTCCTTCAAAATCCCAGTCAGATAATTCCAACATCTGTGTTACCTCTAATAGTCTTAGTGTCTATTAATATGTTTTTCATTCAAGTTGAGATTTTCCTAGTTCTTTGTATAAATGAGTTTCTATTGAAACCTAGACCTTTTAGATATTATGGGACTCAGTTTTATTTAAATCTTGTTTTAGTGGGCCTCCTTTGACACTGTGCCAACAGGGAAAGGGTCTACCATGTCATTACTGTCAGATTGAGTAGAAGTCCAGGTGTCCCACTTAGTTTCTGTTGACACTATTAAAAAGAAGAGGTCACTGCTGGGTATGGATGGTAGCTCCTGCTTTCCGCTAGAATTCTGCCGATACCATTCTGGTTGGGAGGAGGAGTGGTGCCGTGTTATTGTCTCCACCTGGCTTCCACTAAACCTGCAGAGGTTTGACTTCATTATTACTGAGTGGTGATAAATTCTTGACTCTCCACCAGGCCTCCTCTGATACAACTCCAAAGCGGGGGGAGGGATAGAGTACTTCATTGCTTTCAGGTGAGTGTGGAAGTCCAGCGTCCTATGTGGTCTCCACAAGGTGGCCTGGGGAGGCTCACTATCACCTAGCAAGCTGAAAGTGCCAGCCTCCTCGTAGGCCTCTGCTCACCTTGTCACTGGGGCTAGGACATATCATTACAGCCTGTCAATGGTGAAAGTTTAGGCTTTTCACTTAGTCTGTGCTGCCTGAAGTTTCATGTGGATCCTCAGTTCTTTTCTGTGGTGCTTGGTCAGAGCAGCATGTTGTTGTCTAAAAGTTTTTTGTCTTGCTAGGCTGCCCCTTTCCTAGTTCTATGGTGAGAGAGAGAGAGTGGATTTTTCTTGAGGTATTTTTTAAATCTATACCCACTGGTGTTTCTAAGTTGCTGATTTCTCTAACATTCAGTCCGGGATATTTGAGGCAAAAGAAAACCCAAGAAATTTACCACCATGTTGTTCTTTGGATCCCCCAAACCCTAGCCTGTTTGTCTTTTTCTGTTTTTCAAAGTCTTCTTAGTGTTTATTTTACCCATAATGTCTGGGGTTTTTAGTTGTACTTGGCAGCAGAAATAGGGAAAACTAAGTCTATTCAATCTTTCTAGAGGCAGAAAGCCTCTGGGCAATCACATAACCTCTTTGAAATGTTTTTCTCATTTAAGTAAGCTTAGAAGCTACCACCAGTCTAGTACTGATGCTAAAACTAAGACTAGACAGTAATCCAGAGTTATTGTAAAGATAAAATTAAATAATGGGTAAGTACTCCCCAAATTGTAAAATGATACATAGAAAAATGATTGTACATGTATCTTTCCATATATCTATGTGGATGGTTGTATATATGTGTGCATATATGTGTATGTGTGTGTGTGTATATATACAAATATGTGTGTATAAACACACAATAATATCTTTAAAAAGCCCCAGTGTTTCTCAGGGACGTTTAAAAAATTGTAAGAGATAACTCAAATAACTAGTCTCTGTGGTTAATTCTGTACTATAATGCTTCAAAATTTTTAGTGTCTCATTATGTGATGTGAAAATCATTTCAAAACTAGAAAAATAATCTGGTTATTTAATGGTCATTTGAAAGGGACAAGCTCTTCTGCATTATCTGCTTAGATGGCCAGTGATCCCACAAACAATAAAATGGCTACATTTCCAAATTTGCTTTGCTGAGAAATCACAGCCTAAAGAGCAGCACTGGACATAATTTATCTAATCAACTTTACCAAAACTAATAGGACTCTTTGAAGTACAAATGACAGAAAATTCCACTCCAAAATTGTTTAAACCAAAAGAGAAAATTTATAGACTCCTATACCTGAAAAATTCAGTTAACAGTCTCTAAATAAAGCTTGATGCAGTGGCCAAAATATCTACAAAGATCCAAATTTTCCCCATCTCTATTTCACTTTCATGTTCTCAGCTTCATTCCAATACAATCCATCATTACTCTTGACATCCCTAACCCATTCTAGCAGCCTTAACCTTTCTTCTTTATTGGGGTGAAATACCTTAACACCTTTTTTAAAGAAAAATAATGAAGTTTCCAGTAATTTTTTTCACATGGTCTATAATTTATTGTCCCTTATTAACCTGAATTGGTTCTCATGGAACTTCTCTCTGATAGGCCTCAGGTCTAATTAAGATCCATCTCAAAACCAATACCTCTTGTCAGAGAGCTGGAACACAGTGATTGGCATTTTCATCTGCTCATGCTTCATACAGAAATATTTTGAGATAGAAAAGGAAGACAAATTTCCATTTTAGTATGATTTCCACTTTATGGATGAGCTGGTAAAGCTGGGACTCAAACATGGGTATTCTGACTTTAGTTATGACTTGTACTGCATCACCCTCTGTGCCTAAGGATAAGCTCTCAAGGTAGCAACCATTAGCTACAGTTAACTGTACACAGTTTTGCAGAACTACATACTGGGAAGATGAGCCAACTCTTCGCTATTTTCATCATATAATGCTGTCAAGAAGTTGATATGACTCAATAATTATACAGTGGTTTGACAACATGAGACACAAGCAAAGAAACCCATATGAAAATGAACCTGATAGTTGTGCAGAGTTAGAACCAGGTCCAGAAAAAAGAGGAAAAAGAGAGGGTAGTATTGCCTAACCCTGGCTACTGAGAGTATAATGAAGCAATCTGTTGTGTTTTGGTTATTATTTTTCCAAAAATTACACAGGTAATCATAGGAACAGAGCAATTTTCTAAAAATCCAGAGTTTGCAGCAGTCTTAAAACCACCAACTAGTATTCTGGGAAATTTAATAAAGACCCAGAAATTTTTCATTTGGCAGACATTATTGAAATGAATAGAACTCCAAATCCCATCCTTAATACTTATACCCATATGCAATTTCTTTTATAATTCCCTGGGAACTAAAATAAGAGTACAGATTCAGATGATAACTCTTCTAATATCCCTACCATGACTGCTCCTTGCAACTTAACCTCCCTTGTGTCATCCCATCTTCTCCCACCCTAAAAATCCAAACAGCAGAAACATGCATATAAAAATGGTGAACTGAAAATTGAGTGATCTTTGAAAAACACCTCTCCTATGTATCAGCCTCCTTCCTAGCAAACCTTCTATGACCCTTATTGCCCATACACCACATGGTTCAAACTCTGTTCCTTCTATACAACTCCTTTCAAAAGTCTATCAGTGTGCTTACCTGTTGTCATCTCTTGCCCATCCATGTTTAATTACCCCTCACTCCTGCCTCTTAGGTCATTCACTGTTCCCTTAGCACATGCCATACCTCTATGGCTCTCTTTGATTATGCTATACATTCTGACTTCATGTCCATGATTTTTTCCTCCTCCTTCATCATTCTTTTCAACTTTACATTATTGCACTTGTTAACTCTCCTTTCTTCTCTCTCAAGAATAACTTCCTCTGAGAATTTCCCAACTCTTTCATCATGCTCCCATTGAAGCTGGTACATTACTCTTTTTAGCACATTTTCTATACTATGTGACCTAATTACCCAAATATTTATAATCACAAAGACAGAGCAGGCATGGGATAAAGAGAAGAGAAAATCCCTGCCAGTGAGTAGCATACTTTCCATCTGGGAGATAAAAATATAACCAGAAAATTTCCACATTATATGGCTGAATGCTAACAAAGCATTATGTATGTTGTGCTATCATAACACAAAAGGTAAGTAATATAACTCAGGAGGACTTTTAGAGATGACAACACCTTGGCATACCTTTGTAGGATGATTATTCTAAATATCTGTTTACATGAATGTATTCCCTACTTGAGCAAAACCCTTTCTTGAAATCCCATTCTTATTTTCATAACACTGAATGATGCCCAGCCAAGTCTAAAACAAGATACCAATAAATGTTTTTGTGTTGAACAAATGATTAAAGTAACAAATGGATAGATTTCTTATTAGGCACATTGCCTCATGGATGCTGGTAGGTCAAATGGATCATTTTTTATTTTCTCTGACCAGCTCACAATACTGACAAGTGAAGATATAATCAATCAAAAAAAAAAAAAAAAGAAAAGAAAATAATTCATCCAAATTAAAGCTGTGTTGTACAGTGTAGTATCAGCCTATCTCCTACACAGTCGCCCTGGAGGAATAATCTATGTGCCAACTAACACTGGGATAAAGGGAATTTGACAATATCACACAGATAGGAAGTTTTAAGGCAGCATAATGCTATTTAAAAAAAGAGACTTCAAGTCAAAATTTGGCTCTGATGTTTGTTTCCTGTGTGATTATATTTCACCTCTGAGGCACAATCTCTTCAGCTGTAAAATAAGGATGATAATACCTTTCTCCAGGTTTACTTTGGGATCGTATGAAACAATGCCTTTGAAAGCATTTATCTCAATGGTTAGCACATTGTAGGTACTAAATAAATGTTTATTAACACTTTAACCAATGTTTTTTCTTTATAATTTTAAGCAATCCTTGACTCATACTTGATATTGGAATAAGACATATAGAAGTTTGCATGAAACCCATAATCACTCTCTACTGATACTGCAGACAAAGGCTTTAAAGAAGAGGGGTTGCTGTAATCCTATTAATCAGGGCCACCAGGAACAGTGGTCCAGGTTTCACACAAGAGCACCAACCTGGGAGGAGCTGGAATGGAGCCTGCACTCTGCTTATCACATTGCTGGTCTGCTTCCATCCAGAGAAAGTACTTTGTACCAAGGCATCCAATGGGCTAGGTCAGTCCTGCCTTTTATTATCACCAAGAGCGCAAATGTGGACTGTGACAAAATAAGTTTGCAAATCTCCTGCCTGATTTGAGGCAAATTCTATGAGCAAGGCACTTTCTATTTTTTCAAACAGAAAGCAAATATAATTTTTGGACAAAGACAGTTCTCACAGTATTTTGAAATCATTACATATTCCAATCTCTTACTGCATTCTGTATTATTCATTTGGGATGAGATTTTAGTTCTTAGGCTAAATTAAGTACAATGGATAACAGTTAAAAAACTATAGGAGAACAAGGAAAATTGTTAATTACTTGATCAATTCCAGGTGGTCTTCAGACCGATAAAGGGTAATTTGACCAACCAGAGCCCAGAAGAGCAGAAAATGCCAGAATTTTCCTTAGTTGCTGAGGAAAGAGGCTGGAGATATTAATTCATACACGGTTTGGGGGCCCAACTGTACAATCATTTGCTTTTGCATCTTAGCCCTATTCATTTGTTCTTATCAGTCATCCGAGACCAGTCTCCATCAAAATCCACTGGGGTGGGGATGGGAGGAATCTTCAACTGGGCATTTAAAGATAAGAAAAAATAAGAAATGTCTCATGTTTTAGACTCTCCCATAAGTAAAATGGTATGTAATCATCAAAACAACCCTTCTGCGGGTATTTTATCTCCATTTACAGATGATCAGCTGAAGCTCAGAAATGGCCCCATAACTGCCAAGAGGCCAAGCTGCAGTCAGAACTGCATTTTCTGAAGTCAAGTTCCATGTTCTTTGCACTTAATCATAACTTCTGCTGACCGGTCTAACCTGGAGTGTATCCTCAAGGTTTGCTTCAGCTATGCCAGCATCATCAGAGGATTTAAAAAGCCCTAAGGCTATAAAAACCTCTCTGGAGCCCAAAGACATGTTCAGATGAGCCAACTGACCAGCCTTGTTCATTAGCACAATCCCCCTTCCCTTACCTTATTACAGTGGCCGACGTGGAACAGCTGCCAAATCCTGCCAAACCCAGTGCCGCTCATTTTCCCTGTGCACAGGCAAGCTTCCTCCCTGTAATTCTGTCCCTTTAATGCCTTGCAGCTGGAGAAGAATGAGAAGTCCTCTCTCAGCAGAGAGGACAAAGTAAGGCAGCTAGATTGGCTAGGGGAGGAGGGGAACTTGGGGAAGCTCTCCAGAAAGCGACCATCTCCCTCCCCTGGAATTGTCACCCCTGGTCCCATTATTTTATTGGTCACATGGAACAGAAAACATAATGTGATCCCATCTAGATAACTGCAAGGGCTCCATTTCCAGCCTTTTCAGGTTAACATTCAGTATTCATCACCCTTATCGATCCCAATACCTTGCATGTGCCTGGCGTTTGTGGCTTCTCTGGAATGACTAATTGCACTTTTATCAATTCCATTTCAACATCCCTCATTTTAAAGGAAAAGAAAAATGTTGGAATGTGTCTGACCTCTTCCAAAGCTTTATGAAATCCTACTGGAAGAGGAATCACCAACAAAGAAAGAGGGACATTCATTCATTCATCACTAAATCATTGGTACGTTAAGATTTGGAGGTGAATAAGAGCACAGGTCTTGCCATCACACCGACGGGCTTCTAATCCTGCCTCCTCCACCTAATAGTGGTTGGACAAGTTGTTTGATATCATTATGTAAAATAGAGATCTTATGAATGCATCAATCATGCTTATTGCACTGTGGAAATCAATTGGGAAAATGTGTATAAAGCTTCCAGTATGGCATCTCTCAGAGAATAGGTAACTGGCAACTGCTCACTGTTGTACGTGTTGCTGTGTGGTGGTCTGGCACAGACTGGGTTTTCAGGAACCAGAAGTAAGATTCATCTCTGACTTGAGAGGTGATGAATAATTATAAAATAGAGTAGAAGTGAAATTATAATACAGGAAGTGTTGAGCAACAGTTACAGAACTGATCCAAAATAGGAAGCACAAGATTTAGGTGTTCCCCCCCCTTGGGTTTCTTCTGTATTTTGCTCCTAACCTATGGCAGCACATTCACTCCCTAATAAAATAGCTTTCTCATATACCCCAGGATACTGAGCCACTTGAGGGCAGGAGGTTTGTCTTTTCAAATTCTTTTTCTGAATACTCATGAATGAATACACATGGCTTACATAGAAGGTTCTCAGTAAATATTCGACAAAAGAATAAATGGTAGGAGGTGACGTGCAAAACATGTTCTGGGTACAATAAAGAGACCATTCAGGTTTGAGTAGGTTTATGTAAAGAGAAAATAGGAAGGGCCCCATCGTGGGAGGCATAGTGTGCTGGAGTAAGAAACTTGACCTTCATCATGTACAGCCATTAGAAGTTTTGGAAGACAGAAGAAACAACAAAAGATGTATTTAAATTTTAGTTTGAACATGCTGCTCAAGGTGGAATGGAAGAATATGAAGACAAACAAGTTAATACATTAGGGTGACAGCCCAGAAATTAGGTGCCTAGGGGTCTTTTCACTTTAGTAACCAGGATTGAAATCGAAGTGAGGAGACATTTTTGAAATGCCCGCTGAGAGGGAGGTGTGACAGGACATGGTGACTACCTGGATATGGTAGAAAGGAAGTGGGGAGGGAGTCATCTTTGAGCCTGATCATGACAGTATTTGTGGCAAACACCTCTCCCTTAGAAAGGAGATTTCCAAACTAAAGGCTGCCCTTGATTTCAATATTTTTCATCTGTTCTTGCCCTCCTTTCGAATAAGAACTGGGGTTAGAAACCCATGGAAGCCAGTGACAAGGAGCTTATTCCTAACAAATAGCAAAGGCCATGATGTTGAGAAAAGGTCACCATCTCTCACTCTGACAGGAACCATCCTTCCATTTACCTTCTCGTCCATCCATTCAGTTTTCCGTCCATCTGTCCTTCTAACCCAGTACCTGAGTACCTACCTCAGGCCAAGCACTGTTCTGCTTTCTAAATATTCCATAATGACAGGCAGTTTGCTGCTCCCTATGAGTCACACGACTGCAATAGCAACTGTACAAAGTACAGAATGATCTTAAATTTTTTTTATTACATTGATTGGTTCTGCTTCTTCATGGGGACAGCTGTAAATTGCTCTTTTTAAATTTAGTTTTGAGACACTATAATTTCAGCTCTAAGTGCAGAAATTGAACTGGTTTTAAGGATAGCAAAATGATGGTGGTATCCCATGCTAAAATGCAATGACAAGCTAAAATACAATGAACCATTACATTCTGCGATGGGAGCTATGTATCCATGCTGAGAAAGGCAGCATGCTTTGTGAGCACTGTATGTCAACACACTCCCTGAGTGTCTCCCTTCTCTCTCTAAAGCAGGGATGATAATGCATGCCTACTCTCTAACTGCCATGGTTGGTGGAAGTATCATGGGTTATAAGGTCTGTGATTGTGCCTTGTGAAATGTACTAATGTAAGGGAATATTATTTTTGTCATTATAGTTTTTGGGGGGATGGAGAGGACTATTTGTCAAAAATATTCCCTGGGTCTCTCTTATAACTTTGTATTCTACTGGAAAAGGCAACAGTGTTTATCCAGGTTAACCCATTGACAGGTTAATTTTGTTGCAATCTAACTAAGTGACCCTAAGCTAAATGTTTAACCTTGCAGGTTTTTTTTTTTTTTATCCTTAAAAGAGAGATGATCATAATACACATTCTAAAATGCTCTTGAAGGTCTCACAGCTCCCCAACCACTCCCTAAATCCATCAGTCTGAAAAATACCATGTTTCAGCTGCAGCACAGAGCTTTGCTTCTAATTTAAGCTCCTGGGAGCTCCACCCTCACCTGGGATCCTACACATTCTGCTCACATCTCAGGAGACATCTGCTACATTTCTAAATGGTGCCTGTGAGAGACTCACTCATGCTTCATCTCCCCCCATACTCTAGGCCCCTTGCAAAGTTGTCTCTTGAACTTGTGGCTCTAGCAACCAGCATGGTGCCTACACAAAGTAGGTGTTTAATATGTGTTTGCTGCAATGAATGAGTAAAGGATATATATAGGACAATGCTTTGCAGACTTGAGAGAGTTACCAATTAGTAATAATTCTGAACCTCATTTGTTAAATGTTACAGTGTACGAGTGAATTCGTGGCCAAACAAAAATGAGTATAATAGTTCCACCCGGGAAAAGACTTTTACAATCTCTATAACTCGGTGTTTCTCAGCCTGGGAGATTTTGCTTGTCAATTTTTGTTGTCAAAACTGGAGGGGAATGCTACTGGTGTCTAGTGAATGGGGGCCAGGGATGCTGCTGCTAAACACCCTACAAGCCACAGGAGAGCCCCACAACAAAGTATTATTTGGCCCAAAATGTCAATTGCCAACATTGAGAACACTACCCTAAGACCCTTGCCTAGATTAGAGGATAGGCTGTCTTTTTTTAATTATTATGTTATCCACTGTATAATACATCATTAGTTTTTGATGTAGTGTTCAGTGATTCATTAGTGGCATATAACACCCAGTGCTCATCACAACATATGCCCTCCTTAATACCTATCACCTGGCTATCCCATCCCCTCCCCCCCTCCCCTCTGAAACCCTCAGTTCGTTTTCCAGAGTCCAGAGTCTCTCATGGTTCATCTCCCTCCCTCTCTGATTTCTAACCCCTTCAGGTTTCCCTCCCTTCCCCTGTGGTCCTCTGTGTTATTCCTTATGTTCTACATATGAATGAAAACATATGATAATTGTCTTTCTCTGCTTGACTTATTTCACTCAGCATAATACCCTCCAGTTCTATCCATGTTGATGCAAATGGTGGGTATTCATCCTTTCTGAAGGCTGAGTAATATTCCATTGTATATATGAGCCACATCTTCTTTATCCATTCATCTGTTGAAGGGCATATTGGCTCCTTCCACAGTTTCGCTACTGTGGACATTGCTGCTATAAACATTGGGGTGCATGTGCCCCTTTTCACTACATCTGTATCTTTGGGGTAAATACCTAGTAGTGCAATTGCTGGGTCGTAGGACAGGCTGTCTTATAGGTTGGGCTGGTGATTGACACTTCATCAGTTTGGCAGTCATCCTTCTTGGATTTCACAAAAGAGACTATGTGATTGTTTCAGACAACTTTTACAAAACAGGCTGAGGTTTGTTCAGACAATACTAATGAGAACTGCATGCTTTCAGTGCATTTGCATCACATGGTTGGTCTTTGACTAAGGCTACAAACTCTGTCAAGAAATCTAGAGGAGAGGAGGAGCAAGATGGCAGAGGAGTAGGAGACCTAAATTTCATCTGGTCCAAGGAATTCAGCTAGATAGGGATCAAACCATTCTCAACACCTATGAACTTTATAGAAGATCAAAGAAAAGAATAGCAACAACTCTGAACAGGAAAGCAACCACTTTCTGGAAGGTAGGATGTGAGGAGAAGTGAATCCAAGGCGATATTTGGGAAGATAGATGGCGGGGGAGGGGGCCTCTGTCAGCTGCTGCTAGCAAGTGATAGAGCAGTGGAGCACAAAATGAGAAATTATAGAACTCTGCTCCGCTGAGGGACGTTGCTCCAGTAGCTAAGCGGGGGTGGAACACTTTCTGGGACAGTGTGGTCTCAGGACCCTCAGGGTCACAGAAAGAAGGGGGTGCCTGAGTGTGGCAGAGCTCCCAGGGATCAGAGCAGGGAACCTGGCTGCAGAGACGGAGCCAAGGAGTGGGTTTTCAGCTCAGGGTTGCCATAAACCATGATCCGCGGCCCAGTCAGGCCACTGCTCTTCCAACAGGGACTCAACAAGTGGCAGATCCGGAGAGACTCCCCTTCCTCCCCCAGGATGAGCAGCACGGGAGCACACCGCAGGAATCTGCTGGGTTTGAAGACTCCACACGGGGTCATGTACCAGAGAGAGAAACGCTTGGTCACAGGCCAGGTGAGCACAGACTGCAGCCAGAGACTGGGAAGATGGGAGTGATTGACTGCTTGTCTCTGGGGGCTCACTGAGGAGTGGGGCCCCGAGTTCTTGGCTACCAGGAGGCAGAGATTGGGAGGCTGCTATTTTCACTCTCATCCTCTAAAGTTGTACGGAAAGCTTGCAGGGAACAAAAGCTACCTGGGAGCAATCCCGAGCAGATTACTTAGCCTGGACTGGCAAGGGCGGGGCAATTCCACCTCCAGCAAAGACATCTGAGAACCATGGCAACAGGTCCCTCCCCCAGAAGACCAGCAAGAACAGCCAGCCAAGACCAAGTTTACCAATCAAGGAGAATGATAGAACTCCGAGACTAGGGAAATACTGCACATAGAATTCATGGCTTTTTCCCCATGATTCTTTAGTCTTTCAGGGTTAATTTTTTTTAACTTTCTTTTTCTTTTTCCCTTTTTCAACCAACACCTTATCAATCCCTTTTTTTAAAAAAAACTTTTTATTTTTCATTTTTAGAGTCACATTCTATCCCTTCATAGTAGTTAACATTATTTTTGGTATATATATAAGTTGTTCTCTCTTTAAAATTTTGGGATACGGTTTCTTCTAACAGACCAAAATATACCCTAAATATCTAGCGTATGGTTTGTTCTAGTCTACTGCCTGATCACATTCTCTCCCTTTTTTTTAAAATCCTCTTCTTTCTTTTTTCAATCAACTTCTTATCAATTCCTTTTAGAAAATCTTTTATAATTTTCATTTTACAATGATATTCCATCCCTTCATCATACATACCCTTATTTCTGTACGTATATAAGTTTTTCTTTCAAATTTTGGGAGACACTTTCTTCTAACAGGCCAAAATCTGCCCAAAATCTAGTGTGTCGCAGTGATCTATGCACCAGCCTGATCATATGTGATCACATTCTGTTTTTTTGTTTGTTTCTTTGTTTTATATTATTCTTTTTCTTTTTTTTCTTTTCTCCTTCTTTCCCTTTCTTTCCCCCCAGTTTCAGGTCTCTTCTGATTTGTTTAGCGTATATTTTTCTGGGGACATTGTTACCCTGTTAGCATTTTGTTCTCTCATTCATCTATTCTCCTCTGGACAAAATGACAAAACGTAAAAAAATCACCTCAAAAAAAAGAACAAGAGGGAGTACCGACTGCCAGGGACCTACTCAATATGGACATTAATAAGATGTTGGAACTAGAATTCAGAATGATGATTTTAAAGATACTAGCTGGGCTTGAAAAAAACATGGAAGATATTAGAGAAACCCTTTATGCAGAAATAAAAGAACTAAAATCTAACCAAGTCAAAATCAAAAAGGATATTAATGAGGTGCACTAAAAAATGGAGGTTCTAACTGCTAGGATAAATGAGGCAGAAGAGAGAATTAGTGATATAGAAGACCAAATGATGGAAAATAAAGAAGCTGAGAAAAAGAGAGATAAACAACTACTGGATCATGAGGGCAGAATTTTAGAGATAAGTGATACCATAAGATGAAACAATATTAGAATAATTGGGATCCCAGAAGAAGAAGGGGGAGCAGAAGGTATATTGGAGCAAATTATAGCAGAGAACTTCCCTAATGTGGGGGAGGAAACAGGCATCAAAATCCAGGAGGCACAGAGCCCCCCTCACAATCAATAAAAATAGGTCAACACCCCAACATCTAATAGTAAAACTTATGAGTCTCAGAGACAAAGAGAAAATCCTGAAGCAGCTCAGGAGAAGAGATCTGTAACCTACAATGGTAGAAACCTTAGATTGGCAACAGACCTATCCACAGAGACCTGGCAGGCCAGAAAGGACTGGCACAATATCTTCAGATCACTAAATGAGAAAAATATGCAGCCAAGAAGACTATATCCAGCTAGGCTGTCACTGAAAATAGAAGGAGAGATAAAAAGCTTCCAGGACAAAAAAAACTAAAGGAATTTGCGGGGCGCCTGGGTGGCTCAGTTGTTGGGTGTCTGCCTTCATTTCAGGTCATGATCCCAAGGTCCTGGGATTGAGCCCCGCATCAGCCTTCCTGCTCCGCAGGAGGCCTACTTCTCCAACTACCTCTCCCCCTGCTTGTGTTCCCTCTCTCGCTGTGTCCCTCTCTGTCAAACAAACAAATAAAACCTTAAAAAAAAAACTAAAGGAATTTGCAAACACAAAACCAGCCCTACAAGAAATATTGAAAGGGGTCCTCTAAGCAAAGAGAGAGCCTAAAAGTAACATAGACCAGAAAGGAACACAGACAATATACAGTAACAGTCACCTTACAGGCAATACAATGGCACTAAATTCATATCTTTTAATAGTTACCCTGAATGTAAATGAGCTAAAAGCCCCAATCAAAAGACACAGGCTCTCAGATTGGATAAAAAGACAAGACCCATTGATATGCTGTCTGCAAGAGACTCATTTTAGACCCAAAGGCAGTCCCAGATTGAAAGTGAGTGGGTGGAAAACCATTTACCATGCTAATGGACACCAAAAGAAAGCTGGGGTGGCAATCTTTATATCAGACAAATTAGATTTTAAACCAAAGACTGTAATAAGAGATGAGGAAGGACACTATATCCTACTTAAAGGGTCTATCCAACAAGAAGATCTAACAATTCTGAATACCTATGCCCCTAACATGGGAGCAGCCAATTATATAAGCCAATTAATAACAAAAGCAAAGAAACACATCAACAACAATACAATAATAATGGGGAACTTTAACACCCCCTTCACTAAAATGGACAGATCATCTAAGCAAAACATCAACAAGGAAATAAAGACTTTAAATGACACAGTGGACCAAATGGACTTCACAGATATATTCAGAACATTCCATCCCAGAGCAACAGAATACACATTCTTCTCTAGTGCCCATGGAACATTTTCCAGAATAGATCACATCCTAGGTCACAAGTCAGGTCTCAGCTGGTACCAAAAGATTGGGATCATTCCCTGCATATTTTCAGACCACAATGCTTTGAAACTAGAACTCATTCACAAGAAGAAAGTCAGAAAGAACTCATATACATGGAGGCTAAGGAGCATCCTACTAAAGAATGAATGGGTCAACCAGGAAATTAAGAATTTAAAAAATTCATGGAAACAAATGAAAACGAAAACACAACTGTCCATAGCAATACAAGCCTTTCTCAAGAAACAAGAAAGTTCTCAAATACACAACCAGATCCTACACCTAAAGGAGCTGGAGAAAGAACAGCAAATAAAGTCTAAACCCAGCAGGAGAAGAGAAATAATAAAGATTAGAGCAAAAATCAATGAACTAGAACCCAAAAGAACAGTAGAACAGATCAATGAAACTAGGAGCTGGTTCTTTGAAAAAATTAACAAGTTTGATAAACCCCTGGCCAGGCATATCAAAAAGAAAAGAGAAAGAACCCAAATAAATAAAATCATGTATGAAAGAGGTGAGATCACAACCAACACCAAAGAAATACAAACAATTATAAGAACATATTATGAGAAACTCTATGCCAGCAAATTAGATAATCTGGAAGAAATGGATGCATTCCTAGAGATGTATAAACGACCCAAACTGAACCAGGAAGACATAGAAAACCTGAACAGACCTATAACCACTAAGGACATTGAAGCAGTCATCAAAAATCTCCCAAAAAACAAAAGCCCAGGGCCAGATGGCTTCCCAGGGGAATTCTACCAAACATTTAAAGAAGAATTAATACCTATTCTTCTGAAACTGTTCCAAAAAGTAGAAATGGAAGGAAAACTTCCAAACTCGTTTTATGAGACCAGCATTACCTTGATCCCCAAACCAGACAAAGACCCCATCAAAAAGGAGAATGACAGACCAATATCTTTGATGAACATGGATGCAAAAATTCTCACCAAAATACTAGCCAATAGGATCCAGCAGTACATTAAAAGGATTATTCACCACGACCAAGTGGGATTTATCCCTGGGCTGCAAGGTTGGTTCAACATCCGCAAATCAATCAATGTGATACAGTACATTAATAAAAGAAAGAACAAGAACCATATGATCCTCTCAATAGATGCAGGAAAAGTATTTGGCAAAGTACAGCGTCCTTTCTTGATCAAAACTCTTTGGAATATAGGGATAGAGGGATACCTCAATATCTTAAAAGCCATCTATGAAAAACCCACAGTGAATATCATTCTCAATGGGGAAGGACTGAGAGCTTTCCCCCTGAGGTCAGGAACGCGACAGGGATGTCCACGATCACCACTGCTATTCAACATATTATTAGAAGTCCTAGCCACAGTGATCAGACAAGAAGAAGAAATAAAAGGCCTCTAAATTGCAAAGAAGTCAAACTCTCACTCTTTGCAGATGATATGATACTTTATGTGGAAAACCCAAAGGACTCCACCCCAAAACTGCTGGAACTCATACAGGAATTCAGAAAAATGGCAGGTTATAAAATCAGTGCACAGAAATCAGTGGCATTCCTGTACACCAACAACAAGACAGAATAAAGAGAAATTAAGGAGCCGATCCCATTTACAACTGCACCCCAAACCATAAGATACCTAGGAGTAAATTTAACCAAAGAGGCAAAAAATCTGCACTGAGAAAACTATAAAATAACATAATAATAATAAAAAAATCCACTGTACCTCTATCGGATGAATACTGTTGTATTTTAATTGATTTTCTATCATGGACATTTTCTGACATTATTAAATATTTCATTATGTTGTTCAGAAACATATGCTATAGGTATCACATGGCCTATCCATTCCTAATTGTACATATAGTGTATTTGGAACAATTTGCTTCTATTGATGTTGTTTCTATGACTTTACTGTTCTATAACTCATTACACCTCAGAAAACTCATAGTTTCATTGATCTGTTCTATTCTTTTGGTTTCTATTTCATTTATTTCTGCTCTGATCTTTATTATTTCTCTTCTCCTGCTGGGTTCAGGCTTTATTTGCTGTTTTTTCTCCAGCTCCTTTAGGTGTACGGTCTGGTTGTGTATTTGAGACCTTTCTTGTTTCTTGAGAAAGGCTTGTAGTGCTATGTTCTTTCTAGTTTCAAAGCAGTGTGGTCCAAAAATTTGCAGGGAATGATCCCAGTCTTTTGGTACCAGTTGAGACCTGATTTGTGACCTATGATATGATCTATTCTGGAGACTGTTCCATGGACACTAGAGAAGAATGGGCTGCCTCTTGTTCTTTTTTTTTTTTAGGTGATTTTTTTCCATCTTGTCATTTCGTCCAGAGGAGAATAGATGAATGAGAGAACAAAATGCTAACAGGGTAACAACGACCCCAGAAAAATAATACACTAAACAAATCAGAAGAGACCTGAAACCAGGGGAAAAGAAAGGGAAAGAAAGAATAAAGAAAAAAAAAAAACAGAATATGATCAAATATGATCAGGCTGGTGCATAGATCAGTGTCACACAGTAGATTTTGGGTGTATTTTTGTCTGTTAGAAGAAACTTCATCCCAAAATTTTAAAGAAAGAAAAACATTTATGTACAAAAATAAGGGTAAATATGATGAAGGGATGGAATATGACTGTAAAGATGAAAATTATAAAAGATTTTATAAAAGGAATTGATAAGAAGGTTGTAAAATAAGAAGAGAAATTTAAAAAAAAAGGGAGAGAATGTGATCAGGCAGGAGACTAGAATAAAGCCATACACTAGAGATTTAAGGTATATTTTGGTCTGTTAGAAGAAACTGTATCCCAACTACTATGAAGCGATAGAATATGACTCTAAAAATGAAAAATAAAAAAGATTTTTAAAAAAGCGATTGATAAGATGTTGGTTGAAAAGGGGAAAAAGAAAAATTCAAAAAAAAAGTTAAAAAATTTAACTTTGAAAGACTAAAGAATCATGGGGAAAAAAACATGAATTCTATGTGCAATATTCCCCTAGAGCTGGAGTTCTGCCACTCTCATTGATCGGTAAACTTGGTCTTGGCTGGCTGTTCTTGCTGATCTTCTAGGGGAGGGGCCTGCTGCCGTGGTTCCCAAATGTCTTTGCCAGAGGCGGAATTGCCCCGCCCTTGCCCGTCCGGGCTAAGTAATCTGCTCGGGTTTTCTCTCAGGTAGCTTTGGTTCCCTGCAAGCTTTCAGTACAGCTTTGGAGGACAAGAGTGAAAATGGCAGTCTCCCAATCTCCGCCCTGGGGGCCCCCTCCTCAATGAACCCCTAGAGAAAAGCAGTCAATCACTCCCATCTTCCCAGTCTCTGGCTGCACTCCGTGCTCACCCGGCCTGTGACCGAGTGTATCTATCTCTGGCACATGACCCTGTTTGGAATCTCCAAACCCAGCAGATTCCTGCGGTGAGCTCCCACGCCCTCCTCCCAGGGGAGGAAGGGGAGTCTCTGGGCTGGTGGGTGTTTTAAGGAAGACTAATAACAGCCAAAATAAACCTTAAGTTGCTGCTACTCCCAGGTTGTACCTAAAGCCCTCCTGACAAGAGAGCTTGGATAGCTGACAGAGCAAGATCAGCCTCCTTAGGCCCTTTCTGTATCAGCTTGGCTAATGGACTAGAATCCCATGTTAAGAGTGGGAAACATTGGGGAAACCATAAGGGGAATGGAAAAGTGAAGTGCTCCATCCCACCTATGGACAAGATTCTCCATCCCATTGCCAATGAGAACAGCAGTTAGATTGTGATGGAAGACCTTAATGCTTTCCTCCCCCTTCTCCCCCAACTCTTCCTCCTCCTTCTCCTCTCCCTCTGTCTTAGAGTTCTTAGACAAAGAGATCTTAGTCTTGGATCTCTTTGCAAACAGCTTCCTGAGCATTGCCCTAAAATGGAAAGTAAAAGAATGCTCAAAATTTCTAACAGGCCTTGTTGCTAGGCAACTATTTCCTTTGTCTCTAAGTATATGATATTTTTTGGAACATGTTTTCAGGCTGCACCTTCATACAAAGGAGCAAGGTCAGGGGCTAGAGATGAGGTGAGGGAAGAGGTGGTAGTATAGAAACCTTTAGATTGAACAATATAAACATATAATATGAGGGGAAGAAAAACCGAAAGAACCCACCATGGACATTTCAACCCACCACCACCACATGGTGCCTAAAACTTCAAAATGGTGCATTTTGTATATGGGCACATTTTCTTTGGTGAGAATAAGCCTATGGTTATAAGCATTTTCTTACCTTCATTATGATCTGCATATTCCCTCTCTATAGGAAAATTTAAATGTACTTTTGATATCTTTTTATAGTCACATAATAAGAATGCAGATAAAGAAATTTTGTGATTAGACTTGTTCACAGGTTACCAGAGGCTTGAATTCCTTAAGTTGTCTATATTTACAGGACAGGTGGGTCTTCATTACCTACCTGCCTCTGTGGTCCCAATGGCCTGAAGATAGCCTCTAAATAAGAAAAGACAATGGTGTCTGTTGGCCAGAATGAGTTCACAACTCACTTTTGACTCCATTCTCAAAAGTATCATTTTTATTTGAGGGCAAGGATTCTGACTGGGCAGCTTTCACAAAGAAATGGATTGTAGCAGGATATGAATAAGCACACACACAAGAGACTTTTTGTTCTGCTTGCTGGCTGGCCTGCCAGGGTAAAAACTATTGTCGCCATCAGGGTAACACGCAATTCAAGACTTGGGCATAGTTAGGGAGAATGGGGTGAAAAAGCCATTCACCTTGCTGTGATTCTAGGGTCTGGCCATCTGCAGCCTAGAAAAGAGAACTTCTCTTCCCAGGCCAGTGTACTCACCAGAGATTACACTGGGTTTAGGGATCAAGGACCTAGTCAGCACTGAAGTTTTTCTTCATCAGTCAATAGGACATTTTTCTATGTACACATTTCCCTTAGGACCATGTAGGCAGGGATGGCTGATTGAGGTCTGGACTTAGTAATTCTCTGGCCAAACACATATTAGCTTCATTACGATTCACAACATTGTCACCTGGCAGAGAAATGGACATGATGGGAATCCAAAGATTTAGCTTTTAGCCCTTTATGGCTTTACCATAAAAAGGTAGCCATATTTTGGATGGTTCTTTATCCTCTTCGTGTCTCATTTTCTATTAAATGAATCCTACCTATAGAAACAGGTATAAAACATATTGAGAGTTTCAAAAATAATAAGATAAACAACCATGTACTTAATACTCAGACTAAGAAACAGAATATTCTGAGAATAGCATGTGAAAAGTGTCCCTTTGACCCTATATGGCCTTCCCCGTGAGCATCTCCCTACTTTCCTTTTCCCTCAAGACATAATCATTATCCTGACTTTTGTTTTAGTCATCCTGCCGCATTTTTGGTGATTTTTATTTTTGTATGATTTCAAACTTAAAGAAAAATGGCAAGAATAGTACAAGGAAATCTTGGATACACTTTACCCAGGTTTGACATTTGTTTACATTTTCTCATTTGTTTTATCATTTTATATATGTATGAGCCATCTGACAAGAGGTTGGAGACATTTTTCTCATTGACTTCTCAATGTGCCTATTTCCTAAGAACAAGATCAGTGTGTACTCCCTAAGCACAAAGACGCTCTTTCACATGATCAGATACAGTTAACCTAAATTAAGAAATGTAATATTGCCATAATCTGTTTTCTAATCCATTTTTAAATTTTATTAACTGCCCCAATAATATTCTGTAAACCCTTGATCCCCCCAGTCCAGGAGCTAACCCAAAATCACCCATTTCATTTATGTGTCACATCTTTTAGGTAGTCTCCTTTACTCTGGAATCATTTCTTAGTCCCTTTTCACCTTTCTTGACCTTGAGAGTTCTCAAGAGAGTAGAACAATTATTTGGTAGAATACTCTCAATTTGAGTTGATCATGTGTTTTCTCATGGTTACATTTAACTTAGGCATTTTTGTTAAGATAGTAGAAAAGTGACATTATGTCCCCCACAGGAGGGACACAATAACAGTTGGTCCTGATGTTGGTGATGTTAACATTATCACTTGATTTAGGCAATGCCTACCAGATTTCTCCAATATCAATGTGCCATTTTCAATTGCTAATAGGTATTTTGTGGGGAAGTAATTTGAGACTATGTGAATATCTTATTACCCAACACTAACCTTCTACTTTTATATCTCTCTGTGTTGCAAATCTGCTGATAGAAAGTTTTTCCTTTTCTCCCATTTATTTATTTATGCTTTATATTGGTATAAACTCGAGTTTTTATTTCACTCAATGATTAAAAATATTATTTATTTAGGTACGTAAATTGTCACAGATTTGGCCAATGAAGTTGCTATAACTTGTCTCTGGTGTCCCTTTATAATGTTCTCATTATTCTTTTAATAATTCCATATTTTCTGGCAAAACAAGATGTTTAGGGTCAATTCATAATTTCCCTCAGTCCTGTATCTGTCCATTTCTCTAAAGAATTTTGGTTCCTTTTAATAGAAAGTGATATTTAGAAATCAAGATCTGGACTGATGATGTACTCATTGCTACTGATAGGCCATGGCCTTTAGACCATCTCAATAAAATATCTAAGGAATATATGTATACTTACACACAAGAATACTCATAATACATAATAGCAAGAAACCTGGTTTCCATTTTCTCAACACAACTACTCATTCACTCAAGCTTGGAATACACAAAGGGAATTGCTATCCCATACCACAACACCATGCAAATCTACTAACTACAGTTCGATATGATTTACATTATTTACTTAGATAAAATTTATGTTCAGTGAACAAAAATCTTAGATATAAAATTTCATGAGTTTTGACAACTGGATACGTATGATTTGCAATTATGTTCATAATAGTACATAGAATATTTCCATAACTACAGAAAACTTCTTCCTGTCCTTTCCCAAACACTCCTACCTTTTCAGAGTGTTCTGAACATTTTTAACTCTAGATTAATTTTACCTATTCTAGAACTTTAAATAATTGGAAGATAATTGTCTGTGGTATCTCCCAATCCTTGAACATGGGTGTATCTTATTTCTATTTAGGTCTACTTAATTTCTCTTTGCAATGTTTAGTACTTTTCAGTGAATGGGTAGGTATCAAACATTTTGTTAAATTTATATCTAAGTATTTTATGTTCCTCTTTTAAGCTACCATGAATATTTTTATTTCATTTTCTAAAAGTTTGCTGCTAGCATATAAAACTACAATTTTTGTACACTGACCTTCTATTCTGCAACCTTGCTAAATTCACTCATTAGTTCTATTACTTCCTATGTAGTTTCCTTAGCTTTTTCTGTAGAGACATTCATGTTTCCTGCAATAAGAGACACTTGCAATTCTTTCTTCCCAAACTTAGTGACTTTTATTAGCTTTTCATGCTGCATTGCATTGTTTGAACTCAAGTAGAATGAAGAATTAAAAGTGTGAGAGCATAAACTACCTTGAACTGAAACAAAAAAATATGATAGTGGCTGTAGGTTTTTCATAAATGACTTTTGTCAAATTTAAGGTAGTTTTCTTAGTGTACTGAGAGTTTTTTAATCCATCAGTATAGACAGTTGTGATGATTATTTTTTTTCTGACTGTGGGAATAGGAAAGAATAAGAAAGAAGAGGAAAAGAGAAAAAGGTAAATTTATTCCTGCCGCTCAGCTTGTAATCTTTGTCATACTTCCATCTCTCAAATGATTCCTCTCTTATCTGGACTCAGATTGCCTTATGAGTCCATGCTTAATTGTTCTCTATTATGTGTGTGTTGATTTTGTCTTTACTGTCAAAGTAGAAAGAACCTTGAGGGCAGAAATACAAAGTTTTACTTCCCTGTATCCCCGCCTGCCCTTGTATTTAGCTGGGCTCACAGAGATTGCTTGATCAGTTTCAGGACTGATTTTTATAAGTAATAAAATGCTAAAATTGTTGATTATTTTAGAGTTCTGCATCCAAGACTTCATCTGCATCCAAGATCTCAAACCCAGAGGTGTATGACTTATTAGTGAACACAGAACTCATTTGAAACAGAGCAAGAATCAGAACTTAGGTCCTCTGACCCTTCATCCACATCCCATCCTAGTGCACCAAGCTGGCTGATCTCCCTGGTTCCTCCCAAGACCATTTCTGAGTTCAGTAACCTCAAAATTGGGTCAGGTCAGTGTCTACAGATATTAAGCCACCACTGGATTCTTATCCTCTACCACCATGGTATTAACCCATCAACAAGCTTGTGTTGAAAATGTCCAGTGGCCAAGCAAGGTTTTTCAAACATTCTGAAACTTGACACAAATTAGGTACTGGTAGATATCTGTGATTTTATGTTGTACCCAATTCCTGGACTCTGTTTGCATGCAGATCCCCTCTGGTGTGGATAACTCTGGAGAAGGGTCCTCCAAAGGTTCACAGTGGGCTGCAGTTAGGGTCACCATATTTGTTTCAACTGCTATAAATGTTGCATCTCTGTGGGTTACTTGGTAAGGAGAATGGTTTGTACCATGTTCACATTAGACAGATGTCAGCTTCAATGAGCAATCCTCAAAACCCTGCCAAAGGGAAGCAGAGATAATGGAGGTCACTTGACTTCATTTACCATGAGACTGAAGAAGGGTCTCTGCTTAGTTGTCCAATTTTATTTCCTGCCACTCTCTCCTTTGCAGTGTATGGTCCAGCAACTCTAAAATATTTGTCATTCCCTACACACAATGCTTATTTTTGCTTTCATAGGCTCATGCTGTTCTCTCTACTGAGAATGTCAATAACTCTTCTCCTTCCCTCCCAATCCTTCTCTCACATACAGATTTTCACATAACATCCAGTCATTTCACAGGTATCTATTAAGTACTACCTGTCTGTCAGGTACCATGGGAGGTGCTGGAGATACAGAGGTGAAGATCATAAAGTTCCTGCCCTTCCAGAGCTCCCAGTGTGATGTGAGGCTGACAGGTAAATGAGCACAGACAGTGAAGACTAATACTGTGATGGGGGGGCCACAGGGCCCTGTGAAGGCAGAGAGAAACATCACCTATCCTGGCCTTGCAGGGCCACTGAAGGCTTCCTGGTGGAGGTTACATAAACTGAGATCTTGAGGATCTGGGACTTAGGAATTAGCCAGGCCAAAGGGAAGAAATGTGAGAGCCAAGGCTGTAGAGTTTGAACTTTCATCTTCAAACAGGGCCCAGCTGTCATATCTTCCAGAAGATTTCACTGACCTGCCCCAGGATGTCCTTTGTCCTCTGAATTTCCATCATTTCTTGTGCTGATTCCAGTTATGATACTTGTCACTCTCTGCCATCATCATTCATGGGTCTTTCTTCCGCAGTAAACTGGGTGCTCCTTAAGAGTAAGACCCAAGGTTTATTCAGCTCTACTTGCATCATCTCATGCTGAAACTGGTCCTCTAGGATGTTGAATAAGCATTGGGGGGTATGAATGAATGAATAAATGGACCAACCAATACCTATGGGGATCTTCTAGAGCAGATACTTCAGCTGTGTAGCCAACTACACTGCTCTCAGCTCCAATCTCCCTGTCCAAAATCAGTGACTCCAGACCATACCAGTCTAGGCCCTCATGAACAGTGTCCTGTGGTGGGAAAAGCAGAGCGATCAGGTTGTCCTCCTTCAGTGTCATTATTTGTAACTTTTAGAACTACATGGGCCACTGTTCTTTCCTAGTTTCAGGAAAAGATTCTAAAAGATTTAAACTCTCAGAATTGTGTTCTTCCGTCTAAAACAGTTCCTGCATTTCCACTGTCACATCGTTTTCATTCCATTTTAAGACTTGTAATGAAGACCTACTGTACATCATCAACTATCAAATAAAAATGAAATGACAATCCACCTTTGACTCTGCTGCCTTCTACAGCCATGATGAAAGTCATCTTACCTACACGTTGTGGGTGGCAGACACTCCAATCCTCATGGCCCCTCTTATTGGTGTTGGGGAAGTAGTTTTAAAAAAAATGCCAACCACAAAGAATCCTCTCTACAAAATATAGAAAAGAATGAAACAGTTTTATTGGTGATTAAGCATGAAACCAGACTGCAATGGAGATCACAGGCAATTGCTAAAGCAATTGCAAAGACCAAAAGAAACTTCACCCTTTATAATAGCTGGGCAGATACATTCCATTATATAGCGTTAGTTATCTTTCTCCAAAGGAAAATAAACCTTAACTTTATGACAAGCAGATGGTTAGAACTTGGATCCAGATGCCTAAACTAAACTCGCACAGGGACAGGGAGACCTGAGCACCATCCTCCTCACACTCACATTCCAGAGATGCCATAGCCTCTCAAGAAAACCACTCTTAGGAGCCGGAATTGGCCAGAGGCTTCTTCAGCTTTTAAGAAGATTTACACACATCTGAAGCAGCCCCAGAAAGCATTTAAGACTTCAAGTTTTCTAAAGGAATACTAAAAGAAAACAAAACAGAGGGGGTAGTTCTCTTTCCCTTTTGGCACCAGAGGACATTTTAAATTCATTTTTTTATATTTATGTATATCCTTATATTGCTGGTTCTTGTTTATTTGGTTCCTGTACCTGATCTGTCTCTCACATAATCTGTGACTATGATTATCTTTTTCAACTTTTTTTTAAAGATTTTATTTATTTGAGAGAGAGAGCACATGAGAGGGGGGAGGGTCAGAGGGAGAAGCAGATTCCCCACTGAGCAGGGAGCCTGATGCTGGACTCTACCGTGGGACTCCAGGATGATGACCTGAGCCGAAGGCAGTTGCTTAACCAACTGAGCCACCCAGACACACTATCTTTTTCAACTTCTGATCATCTCTGTCTGTCCCTATTCTGTGTGTTTGTCCCCCATAAAACCTGTGATTTGACCACCTGTCCTCACAGCCTGCACACAATGATTGTTTAGCTTTGGATAAGCCTGGGTCCCATCTGTCTGTCATTTCTATTGACTGTGACTGGGCACATCCTTAGAGCAGTTCTCGAACTTGGATGTATATAGGGTCATCTGGGGAGTGGGGTAGGGCTCAGGATTCTGAATTTCTAATCAGCTCCTCGCTGAGGCCATTGCTGCTGCAGAGGGACCACATTTGGAGCAGGACTCGTTTTTTCTAGAACCTGGGACAGGATTGTTTATCTGCCCCTCCTATTGCCTGTTTGCCTGACACAGACTGTTATTATTTATTTATTCAGTAATAAATATTTACTGAATACATTCTTTAGGCAATGTCACCCTCTCCCTTTTGTCCTGCTATGCACTCCCCTCCCTTCACACCTAACACTGCAACTTGGAACAGACTCCTTGCTAACCGCTGCAGCCAATTCCTGGTCCTCCTGCAGTGTGTCCTTAAGACTGCGTTCCTTTCCCATAGGGATCTTCCAGGACAGTTTGCACTACAAGTATTTTTCTCCCTTTGTCTTTCTATGAAAATTAATCACAAGTTGGAATATATCCCTGGTTAGAGTACATGCCCTGGCTTTTTCACTTGGGAAATAGAGTGACAGAGTATAGAGCCTTTGGCTGAAATTCTGGGTCCCTTACAGCCTGCAGCTGTCATTGTTGGCTTCTGGGCAACTTAATGAAGCCTTCTCTGCTTTGCTGCCTGTGGCCGTGGTCCTCAATTTGTCAGAAATGGGGCAACCTGAGGGGTTCTGAGTGCTTTTCAGCACCAGCCTTCCTTCATTATCTTACTCTCTGTGACAGGCAGAGCCAAAGCGGGGTTCTCTGTGCCCTGGATGACATTTTAGCCTGTTCCCCTGCTGACTGAGTGTCCCTGAGTGGAGACCTCCGTGATTAGCCGGCCCCTGAAGTAATCACCCAGAGGGATTGGTACTGAATCCAGGGGAACTGGTTTCTCCCCCACTTTCAACTGCCATGTGATCTGATCTTAAAAATTACTTTTAAAGTGTTTTCTTTGATCTCCCAAATCACTGTAAATGCTCTCCAATTGACATCAATTAACATCAAAGTGATTCCTTGTCAACCCCCACAGGAGTCCACAGCTGTATAGAAGATGTCAGGGTTGCAGGCAGCCCCTTTCTGGAACTTCACTTATTTGGAGTTACTAATCCAGGAGCTGTGGTAGTGCAGGCTTGCCTGCATATCTGCGTCAGCCTGGGATTAGGGACCTTTGCCCTCTAGGCTGAAACAGCCTGAAACCCAAATCCACTTCCCCCCCCCCCACAATAACATCATGTAGTCTCCTTGCTGTGCAAGGCAAGTGTTCATTTATTGTTAGTCACGTACACAAATGTGTAATCGTTCATGGACTGGAGCGCTGAAAATTCAGGCAGTCAGGTGCCCAGAGGAGAGTGAAAAAAGTTGGAAACAGACAATGTTGGTATTGGTATTCATCAATTGGGATAAGGTAGGGAAGCAGTGCTGAGCATCCCAGACCCTGGCCATCCATCAACTCAGGAGCATTAAGATCATCTGAGTTTCTATGGCAATCTGAGGTCTAGAATACAGACTGCATGCTGCCACAGATGGGGCAGTCCAGAGCCCAGGCACACGGGTCCCAGCCTTTCAGAGCAGGGTTGTTCTGCCTGCCCATCCATCCATCCATAAGGCAGAGCTGCAATGGCTTCTTATTCAGTGTTCCTGGAATTTCAGCCTTTGAATACCAAAGCCCTGCAGTTCAATTAAGTCTTGACTCATCAGAAAGCCAGACTCTATGTCCACAGTGAATTCAAAACTCTGGAAGCAGAGCTCAGGTGGAGGCTAGATGGAGCGCCCCCTAAAGGATTCAGTATTTTATGACAACCCAGGTATATTTACAACAGGCAGTAACTCATGCATCTTAATAACTTGAGAAGGCCTTTTTTGGCTTAGATATTTTAGAAAATATAAAGGTTTTTTTTCAGTATGCTCTGGTCATGTTTTCAAAATCTTTTTTATTTGGTTTTAGAGTCCTTATGATCCATAGATACAGTTCACTGGAGATGTTGAACCCTGCCAAATTAATAACTGTGAAGAGGGAGCAGATCACTTTTATATTAGAAATTAAAAAAAAATTCTTCTATATATCCATTTATGTATTTTTGGTTTCTTGGCAGATACAGTATATTTACATAAAATATGCATTATAAAATGTATTCGTGTCTTAAGGTGTGCAAAATGCTTTTACTTACACTTTCTTATTGGCTTCTATATATGAGATAGACATTTTAAGATATGTTAAATAATAAAAATTCAACTGAGCAAATTTTAAAGATCTATTTGACTGTATTAATTGGTTCATGAATTGGGCAGCATCCCATCTAGCAAGTAGAGGGAAGCTCTAAAGGGCTACAGAAAAGGAAAAGTTTTTAAAGGTAGAGAGGGAGGGGAAAAAAAGGAAATTACTGGCAAGGAATTAATTATTTTAGGCAAGATCACCGTCGGGGAATGGAAGAAGCCTATCAGTAAATGTCTCATGCTGACCAGGAATTTCCATGTTGACTGGTTAAAGGTTACATTCCTGGGGGGTTGAAACTATAGTTAGGTGAAGTGTTGAGTCTTGGTTTACTGACTTGGGCCTAAAAGATGCCATTTTGGGCCTCTGGCTTTCTTTCTTTCTTTTTCTTTCTTTCTTTCTTTCTTTCTTTCTTTCTTTCTTTCTTTCTTTCTTTCTTTCTTTCTTTCTTTCTTTCTTTCTTTCTTTCTTTCTTTCTTTCTTTCTTTCTTTCTTTCTTTCTTTCTTTCTTTCTTTCTTTTTTTTTTTTGAGAGAGAGAGAGCACGGTCAGGAGGGGCAGAGGGAGAGAGAGAATCTTGAGCAGGCTTTACACCCAGCACAGAGCCAGATGTCAGGTTTTATCTCACCATCCTGAGATCATGACCTGAGCCAAAATCAAGAGTTGGATACAACTGACTGAGCCACCCAGCGCCACCGGTGGTTTCCTTTTTTTAACAGATATATAGTGCCTATATATGTATATACATATACATACTAAGATAGATACTCTAGTGTGTGTGTATATATATATGTATATATATATATTAGTGTATCTATATATACACTACATACCCCAGTGTGTGTGTGTCTGTGTATGTGTGTATGTAGATGTATACACACATACACTCTATATTCCAGTGTGTGTGTGTGTGTATACACACTAAGATATATAGTACCTATATAGATATATGTGGCATATATATACATAAATGCACACACTAAGATATATACTCCTTATAGTTATATAATATACATAATGCCTACTTAGGTATATGTATATTTCTATATCACATATAGTATTTACAAAAAATATGATTTATACTGACTATAAGGTAACCACCATACATAATATTTTGGACACATAGTATCTATGCTAACATAATATATAACACTATTTAACTATATAGGATACATACATCTATATGCATAGAAAACTGTTTCTCCTCAAATAAGTAATTGGCACTTTCCCTGAATTGACTTATGTTTTAAAGTTTCAAGGGATGTTCTAGATAGAAAGATTGTGCCTATAGCTTGAGTTAATAAAGTTGACTTTGCATGAGCTTTTATTTGACTAAATTATGCACATCATATTGTATATTTTGCAATCAATTATTCACCAGTGCTTTAACGTGTACAAGCTAAATTACTACTCTGTGTGAAAGAATTGCTGTTTTCAACCTCTTCATTATTACCTAAGCCAGAAATTTTCATCATTTTTCTGTAAACATGCAATCAACTGGAAGCCCATTCACTTTAGAGTTCTTGGCACCAATTCCTCCTTCTCTCTGACTAAAGGCCCAGTGCACATTTCTAAGCAGAATCATGGACATGGAAAAATTGCACTTGATCTTCACCGGAACCCTATGAAGTAGGTACCATTATCTCCATTCAACAGATGAGCAAACTGAGAGTGGTAATATGTTAGCAGATCCAGGATTTTAATTCAGCTATTTCAGACACAAATCATATGCACTGCTTGCAGAGTTATGCTGTCCAACATAGAAAGAAGGAAAGAGTGCTCACAGGCTTTACTGACATTCCTACAGTGTTGCTGCATGGGGAGGGGGGCAGGCGTGAGGGTTTGGACCAATGATACTCTTCTTAAAGCTCCTTGTAAAACAATTTTATTTCCAAAATAACTTTACATTCTCCCTTTTCTATCTATGCTAACAGTACCTTCCCTTTTAATTCACTCAGACTTGAAACTCCAGTGTCATCTGCTAGCCTTCCCTCGCTCCCTTTATGTCATCAAACACTGAGTGACCCTCTTTAGAAGGATCTCACACATCTGTGTATTACCTCACACCTACAGTTCCACAGTGACGTCCTCAACTTTCTTGTTTAAAATTTTAAAAATATTTTATTATTAAAGAACAGTTGACACAGAACTTGTCAGATATACAACAGAGTGATTCAACAATTCTATGCATTACTCTATGCTCACCAAAATAAGTGTAGTCACCATCTATCACTATAAAAGTTATTACAGTGTTATTGAGCATTTTCCCTATGTGGTACTTTTCATCTCTGTGACTTATTTATTTTATAATTGGAAGTTTGTACCTCTTAATCCCCTTCATCTATTTTGTTTGACCTACTCACCTCCTCTCGGGCAACCATCAGTTTGTATTCGTGTTGTCTTTTAGGTTCCACATATAAGTGAAGTTATATGGTATTTATCTTTCTCTGACTTAATTCAGTTAGCATTATACTTGGGTTTATCCATGTTGTCACAAATAGCAAGATCTCATTCTTTTTTTTATGACTGAGTAATATTCTATTGTGTAATATACACCACATATTCTTTATCTATTCATCTATCATCAATGGACACGAGTTGCTTCCATATCTTGGCTATTGTAGATAATTCTGCAATAAAAATAGAAGTGCATATATTTTCTCAAATTAGTGTTTTTGTATTATTTGGGGTAAATACCCAGTAGTAGCATTACTGGATCAGGTTATTTCTACTTTCAATTTTTTGAGGAACCTCCATACTATTTTCCACAGTGGTTGCCCCGACTCATAGTCCACCAACAGTGCGTGAAGGTCCCTTTTCTCTGGATCCTCACCAACACTTGTTTTTCTTGTCTTTTTGATACTAGCCATTCTGACAGGTATGAAGTGATATGTCATTTGTGGTTTTGATTTGCATTTCCCTGATGATGAGTGATGTTGAGCATCTTTTCATGTATCTGTTGGCCATTTGTATGTTTTCTTCAGAAAAATGTTTATTCTGTTCCTCTGCCCATTTTTAAATCAGATTGTTTGTTTTTGGGGTGTTAAGTTGTATAACTTTTTAAATGTATTTTAGATATTAACCCCTTATCAGATATATCATTTGCAAATATCCTCTCCCATTCAGTAAGTTGCCTTTTTGTTTTGTTGATGCCTTCCTTCATTGTGCAAAAGCTTTTAACTTTGGTGCAGTTCCAATAGTTTATTTTGGCTTTGTCTCCTCACCTGAGGAGACATAACCAAAAATATGTTTCTAAGGCTAATGTCCAAGAGATTACTGCCTATGTTTTCTTCTAGGAGTTTTATACTTTCTGGTCTCACCTTTAGGTCGTTATCCATTTTGGGTTTATTTTTGTGTATGGTGTAAGAAAGTGGTCCAGTTTCATTATTTCAATGTAGCTGTCCAGTTTCATATATTGAAGTGACTGCACTTCTCCCATTGTATATTTGCCTCCTTTGTCATTAATTGACCATATAGGCATAGATTTTTTTCTGAATTCTCTATCCTATTCCAATGATCCATGTGTCTATTTTTATGGGAGTACTATACCATTTTGATTATTATATCTTTGTAGTATATCTTGAAATCTGGGATTGTGATACCTCCAGCTTTGTTCTTCCTTCTCAAGATTGCTTTGGCTATTCAGGGTCTTTTATGTTCCATATAAATTTTAGGATTATTTGTTCTAGTTCTGTGAAAAATACTATTGGTATTTTGATAGGGATTGCATTGATTCTATAGATTGCTTTTGGTAGTATGGATATTTTAACAGTATAAATTCTTCCAATCCACGAGCATGGAACATCTTTCCATTGGTTTCTGTTGTCTTCAGTTTCTTTTATCAGAATCTTATATTTTCTAATATAGGTTTTTACCTCCTGGGTTAAATTTATTCCTAAGTATTTTATTTTTTTTGGTGCAAATATAAATGGGATTGTTTTTTAATTTCTCTTTTTGCTGCTTCATTATTAGTGTAAAGGAATGCAACAGATTTCTGGGAATTAATTTTGTATCCTGCAACTTTAAATAATTTATTTATTAGTTCCAATAGTTTTTTTGGTGAATTCTTTAGGATTTTCTCTATATAGTATCATCGTGTCTGCAAATAGTGACAGTTTGACATCTTCCTAAGTAATTTGAATGTCTTTTTTTTTTTTTTGCTTGTCTTAATGCTCTATCTAGGACTTCCAATATTATGTTGAATAAAAATGGAGAAAGTGGACATCTTTGTTTTGTCCATGATCTTAGAGGGAAAGCTTTCAGTTTTCACCATTGAGTATGATGTTAGGGGTGGGTTTGTGATATATGGCCTTTATTGTGTTGAAGTATTTTCCTTCTAAACCTACTTTGTGGAGAGTTTTTATCATGAATGAATATTGCATTTTTTCAAATGTTTTTTTCTGCATCTACTGAGATGATCATATTGTTTTTATTCTTTCTCTTGTTAATGTGATGTATCACACTGACAGATCTGTGAATATTGAAATATCCTTTCATCCCTGGAATAAATCCCATTTGATCATGGTGAGTAATCCTTTTAATATATTATTGAATTTGTTTTGCTAATATTTTGTTGAGGGTGTTTGCATGTACATTCATCAGGGATATTGGCCTGTAGTCTTTTTATTGTAGTGTTTGTCTGATATTAGTATCAGGGATTACTGGCCTCATAGAATAAATTAGGACATTTTCCTTCCAATTCTATTTTTCAGAATAGTTTGAGAAGAATAAATATTAGCTCTTCTTTGTTTGGTAGAATTCACTAGTGAAACCATCAGGTTGTGGACTTGTCTTTGTTGAGAGTTTTTAAATTATTGATTCAATTGTGTTACTAGTAATGAGTCTGCTCAAATTTGTTATTTCTTCCTGATTCAGTTTTGAAATTAGTGTTTCTAGGGATTGCTCCTTTTCTTATAGGTTGTCCAATTTATTGGCATATAATTTATTGCAGCATTCTTCTATATTTCATTCTATTTCTGTGGTGTCAGTTGTTACTTCCCTTTTGTTTCTGATATTGAATTCCTTCTCCTTTTTCTTGATTAGTCTGGCTAATGGTTTATCAATTTTGTTGATCTTTTCAAAAAACCAGTTCTTGATTTCACTGATCTTTTCTATTTTTTTTTAAGTTTCAATTTATTTCTGCTCTGATCTTTATTATTTCCTTCTCCTAATTTGGGGCTTTTTTTCTTTTTCTAGTTCTGTTAGGTGTAAGTTAAAGAATTTCCCTTACCATTTCTGATAAGGCTGGTTTATTCATGAAAAACTCCTTTAACATCTGTCTGGGAAACTCTATCTCTCCTTCAATTCTGAATGATAAACTTGCCAGCTAAAGTATTCTTGGTTGTAGCTTTTTGGGTTTTGTTGTTGTTGTTGTTGTTGTTGTTGTTTGGTTTTTGCTTTTTTCCCCCTTTCACCACTTTGAATATATAATGCCATTCCCCTCTGGCCTGCAAAGTTTCTGAAGAAAATAGCCAATAGGATTATGGAGTTCCTCTTGTATGTCATTGTTTTCTTTTCTCTTATAGCTTTTAAAATTCCCTCTTTATTTTTAGTTTTGCCACTTTCATTAATATGTGTCTTGGTATGGACCTCCTTGAGTTCATCTTGTTTGGAGTTTTCTGTGTTTCTGGCCATCGGTGTCTGTTTCCTTCCCCAGACTAGGAAAATTTTCAGCTCTTATTTATTCAAACATGTTTTTTGCCCTCTTGTCTGTCTTTTCTTCTTCTGACATGTCCCTATAATAAGTATGCTATTATGCCTGATGTTGTCACTGATGTCCCTTAGGCTATTCTCATTTTTTATCATTTTTCTTTTTGCTATTCAGTTTGGTTGCTTACTATTACGCTGTCTTTCAGATCACTGATCCATTCTTCATCTTCTAATCTCCTGTTGATTCCATCTAGTATATTTCAGTTATTGCATTCCTCAGCTCTGACTGGTTCTTTTTTATATTTTCTATCTCTTTGTTGAAGTTCTGTGTTCATGCACATATTGCATGGAGCACTGGGTGCTCAAGATATTTTTATTAAAAAATAACAAAATGCTTAAGGTCCCTCTAAATTTATTCTTTCCTACCTATCCCAGAAAGTATCCCGAATTTGGTTTTTTTATTGCCAGGCATGTTTTTATACACTTAATATGGAAGCATACTTAATGGAGAACATAAAATGAGTTTTGCACATAATCATGCCATTCTGCAACTTTTTTCTTCACTAAACATTGGATCTTTGAAATAAACGTTCATGTTAAATTTTAATATTACATTTTATACATACCTTCATTTTTACATTTTTCTGTTAACAGATACTTAAATTGCTCCCAGTATTTCATTTTTACAATGATGCTGCAATAAATATTCTTATACAGGCACCCATGTATACATGTGTAAATGGTTTTAATCTACAATACAGTTGCAGAGGAATCACTTCATTGAAGGGTATGCACCACTGTTAACTTCTAGTTCTTGCTAAATCCAAACCAGTTATACATATTTATACTACTAGAGGCAAAGGATGAGAGCTTCCATTCCTCATATCCTGGCCAACACTTAGTATTTTCAACCTTTCAGTATTTGCCTATCTGTTGGAGTAACATCATATACCATCATAGTGTTGTTGTTTCCTAATAATTAATGAATTTGATATGATTTTTGTGCATATATCAGCCATTGGATTTTCCTCTTTCAGGAATTTTCAATCCCTTTTTCCAATTTTCTTTTGGTTGTTTATAAAAATGTAAGTCTTAGTTATTATATATGCATTCTTTTTTAAAATTAATTTATTTTTTTATTATGTTATGTTAATCACCATACATTACATCATTAGTTTTTGGTGTAGTGTTCCATTAATCATTGTTTCCATATAACACCCCGTGCTCCATTCAGTGCGTGCCCTCTTTAATATCAATCACCAGGATAGCCAATCCCCCCACACCCTCCCCTATAGAACCCTCAGGTAGTTTCTGAGTCCATAGTCTCTCATGGTTTATCTCCCCCGCCAATTTCCCTGCTTCATTTTTCCTTCCTACTATCTTCTTTTTTTAAAACATATAATGTATTATTTGTTTCAGAGGTACAGGTCTCTGATTCAACAGTCTTACACAATTCACAGTGCTCACCATAGCACATACCTTCCCCAATGTCTATCACCCAGGCATCTGCTGCCTCCCAGAACCCACCACCACTCCAGCAACCCTCAGTTTGTTTCCTGGATTAAAAATTCCTCATAGCAGTGAGATCATTGTTATCTGTATATCTCTGATTGACATATTTCGCTCAGCATAATACCCTCCAGTTCTATCCATGTCATTCCAAATGGCAAGGTTTCATTCCTTTTGATGGCTGCATAATATTCCATTGTGTATATATGCAACATCTTCTTAATCCATTCATCTGTCGATGCACATCTTGGCTCTTTCCATAGTTTGGCTACTGTGGACATTACTACTATAAACATCGGGGTGCAAATACCCCTTCGGATCACAATTGTACCTTTGCGGTAGATACCCACTAGTGCAATTGCTGGGTTGTATGGTTGCTTTATTTTGAACTTTTTGAGGAACCTCCATACTGTTTTCCAGAGTGGTTGCACCAGCTTGCATTCCCACCAACAGTGTAGGAGGGTTCCCCTTTCTCCGCATCCCCGCCAACATCTGTCGTTTCCTGACTTGTTAATTTTAGCCATTCTGACTGGTACGAAGTGGTATCTCATTGAGGTTTTGATTTGGATTTCCCTGACGCTGAGCAATGTTGAACACTTTTTCATGTGTCTGTTGGTCTTCTTTGGAAAAATGTCTGTTCATGTCTTCTGCCCATTGCTTGATTGGATTATTTGTTCTTTGGGTGTTGAGTTTGATAAGTTCTTTATAGATTTTGGATACTAGTCCTTTATCTGATGTCATTTGCAAATATCTGCTCCCATTCTGTTGGCTGTCTTTTGGTTCTGTGGATTGTTTCTTTTGCTGTTCAAAAGCTTTTTATCTTGATGAAGTCCCAATAGCTCATTTTTTGCCCTTGCTTCCCTTGCCTTTGGGGATGTTTCTAGGAAGAAGTTGCTGCGGCTGAGGTCAAAAAGTTTGCTGCCTGTGTTTTCCTTCAGGATTTTGATGGACTCCTGTCTCACGTTTAGGTCTTTCAACCATTTGGAGTCTATTTTTGTGTGTGGTGCAAGGAAATGGTCCAGTTTCATTCTTCTGCATGTGGCTGTCCAATTTTCCCAAAGCCATTTGTTGAAAAGACTGTCTTTTTGCCATTGGACATTCTTTCCTGCTTTGTCGAAGATTAGTTGACCATAGAGTTGAGGGTCCATTTCTGGGCTCTCTATTCTGTTCCACTGATCTATGTGTCTGTTTTTGTGCCAGTACCATACTGTATTGATGATTACAGCTTTGTAGAGCTTGAAGTCCAGAATTGTGATGCCACCAGCTTTGCTTTTCTTTTTCAACATTCCTCTGGCTATTCGGGGTTTTTTCTGGTTCCATACAAATTTTTGGATTATTTGTTCCATTGCTTTGAAAAAGTGGATGGTATTTTGATAGGGATTGCATTAAATGTGTAGATTGCTCTAGGTAGCATTGACATCTTCACAATATTTGTTCTTCCAATCCATGAGCATGGAAGGTTTTTGCATTTCTTTGTGTCTTCCTCGATTTCTTTCATGAGTATTTTATAGTTTTCTAAGTACAGATCCTTTGCCTCTTTGGTTAAATTTTTTCCTAGGTATCTTATGGTTTTGGGTGCAATTGTAAATGGGATCAACTCCGTAATTTCTCTTTCTTCTGTCTTGTTGTTGGTGTATACGAATGTCACTGATTTCTGTGCATTGATTTTATATCCTGCTACTTTACTGAATCCCTGTATGAGTTCTAGCAGTTTTGGGGTGGAGTCTTTTGGGTTTTGCACATTAAGTATCATATCATCTGCAAAGAGTGAGAGTTTGAAATCTTCTTTGCTGATCTGGATGCCTTTGATTTCTTTTTGTTGTCTGATTGCTGTGGCTAGGACTTCTAATACTATGTTGAATAGCAGTGGTGATAGTGGATATCCCTGCCATGTTCCTGACCTTAGGGGGAAAGCTCTCAGTTTTTCCCCATTGAGAACGATATTTGCTCTGGGTTTTTCATAGATGGCTTTTATGATATTGAGGTATGTACCCTCTATCCCTATACTCTGAAGAGTTTTGATCAAGGAAGGATGCTGTACTTTGTCAAATGCTTTTTCTGCATCTATTGAGAGGATCATATGGTTCTTTTTCTTTCTCTTATTAATGTATTTTACAACATTGATTGATTTGCGGATGTTGAACCAAACTTGCAGCCCAGGGATAAATCCCAGTTGGTCGTGGTGAATAATCCTTTTAATGTACTGCTGGATCCTATTGGCTAGTATTTTGGGGAGAATTTTTGCACCCATGTTCATCAAGGATATTGATATGTAATTCTCCTTTTGGGTGGGGTCTTTGTCTGGTTTGGGGATCAAGGTAATGCTGGCCCCATAAAACAAGTTTGGAAGTTTTCCTTCCATTTTTATTTTTTGGAACAGTTTCAGAAGAATAGGTATTAATTCTTTAAATGTTTGGTAAAATTCCCCTGGGAAGCCATCTGGCCCTGGGCTTTTGTTTTTTGGGAGATTTTTGATGACTGCTTCAATTTCCTTAGTGGTTATAGGTCTGTTCAGGTTTTCTATTTCTTCCTGGTTCAGTTTGGGTAGTTTATACATCTCTAGGAATACATCCATTTCTTCCAGGTTATCTAAGGCTGGCATATAGTTGCTCATAATATGTTCTTATAATTGTTTGTATTGCTTTGGTGTTGGTTGTGATCGCTCCTCTTTCATTCATGATTTTATTCTGGTCATTTCTCTTTTGTTTTTGATCAGTCTGGCCAGGGGTTTATCAATTTTATTAATTCTTTCAAAGAACCAGCTCCTAGTTTCGTTATTCTGTTCTGCTGTTCTTTTGGTTTCTATTTCATTGATTTCTGCTCTGATCTTTATGATTTCTCTTCTCCTGCTGGGTTTAGGCATTATTTGCTGTTCTCTCTCCAGCTCCTTTAGGTGTAGGGTTAGGTTGTGTATTTGAGACCTTTCTTGATTCTTGAGAAAGGCTTGTATTGCTATATACTTTCCTCTTAGGACTGCCTTGGCAGCATCCCAAAGATTTTGAACTGTTGTGTTTTCATTTTCATTGGTTTCATGAATTTTTTAAATTCTTCTTTAATTTCCTGGTTGACCCATTCATTCTTTAGTAGGATGCTCCTTAGCCTCCATGTATTTGAGTTCTTTCTGACTTTCCTCTTGTGATTGAGTTCTAGTTTCAAAGCATTGTGGTCTGAAAATATGCAGGGAATAATCCCAATCTTTTGGTACCACTTGAGAACTGATTTGTGTCCTAGGATGTGATCTAGTCTGGACAATGTTCCATGGGCACTAGAGAAGAATGTGTATTCTGTTGCTTTGCGATGGAATGTTCTGAATAGATCTGTGAAGTCCATTTGGTCCACTGTGTCATTTAAAGTCTTCATTTCCTTCTTGATCTTTTGCTTAGATGATCTGTCCATTTCAGTCAGGGGGTGTTAAAGTCCCCCACTATTATTGTATTATTGTCGATGTGTTTCTTTGCTTTTCTTATTAATTGCCCTATATAATTGGCTGCTCCCATTTTAGGGGCATAGATATTTACAATTGTCAGATCTTCTTGGTGGATAGACCCTTTAGTAGGATATAGTGTCCTTCTTCATCTCTTATTATAGTCTTTGGTTTAAAATCTAATTTGTGTGATACAAGGATTGCCACCCAGCTTTCTTTTGGTGTCCATTGGCATGGTAAATGGTTTCCACCCCCTCAGTTTTAATCTGGGGTTGTCTTTGGGTCTAAAATGAGTCTCTTGCAGACAGCATATCGATGGGTCTTGTTTTTTATCCAGTTTGATAGCCTGTGTCTTTTGATTGGGGCATTTAGCCCATTTATATTCAGGGTAACTATTAAAAGATATGAATTTAGTGCCATTGTATTGCCTGTAAGGGGACTGTTACTGTATATTGTCTGTGTTCCTTTCTGGTCTACGCTGCTTTTAGGCTCTCTCTTTGCTTAGAGGACCCCTTTCAATATTTCTTGCAGGGTTGGTTTCGTGCTTGCAAATTCCTTTAGTTTTTTTTATTTCTCTTTCTATTTTCAATGACAGCCTAGCTGGATATAGTGTTCTTGCCTGCATATTTTTCTCATTTAGTGCTCTGAATATATCATGCCCGTCCTTTCCGGTCTGCCAGGTCTCTGTGGATAGGTCTGTTGCCAATCTAACGTTTCTACCATTGCAGGTTACAGATCTCTTCTCCCAAGCTGCTTTCAGGGTTTTCTCTTTGCCTTTGAGACTCGTAAGTTTTACTATTAGATGTGGGGTGTTGACCTATTTTTATTCATTTCGAGGGGGGTTCTCTGTCCCTCCTGGAATTTGATGCCTGTTTCCTTCCCCACATTAGGAAAGTTCTCTGCTATAATTTGCTCCAATATACCTTCTGCCCCTCTCTCTTTCTTCTTCTTCTGGGATCCCAATTATTCTAATATTGTTTCATCTTATGGTCTCACTTATCTCTTGAAGTCTGCCCTCATGATCCAGTATTTTTTTCTCTCTCTTTTTCTCTGTTTATTTTCGTCATTTGGTCTTCTATATCACTAACTCTCTCTTCTGCCTCAGTTAGCCTAGTAGTTAGTCTTAAAGGGTCTATCCAACAAGAAGATATAACAATTGTAAATGTATCCTCCATTTTTTATTGCACCTCATTAATATTCTTTTTGATTTTGACTTGGTTAGATTTTAGTTCTTTTTTTTCTCCAGAAAGGGTTTCTCTAATATTTTCCATGCTTTTTTCAAGCCCAGCTATTATCTTTAAAATCATCATTCTGAACTCTAGTTCCAACATCTTACTAATGTCCATATTGATTAGGTCCCTGGCAGTCGGTACTGCCTCTTGTTCTTTTTTTTTTTTTTTTTTTTGAGGTCATTTTTTCCATTTTGTCATTTTGTCCAGAGGAGAATAGATGAATGAGAGAACAAAATGCTAACAAGGTAACAACGAACCCAAGAAAAACATCGACTAAACAAATCAGAAGAGACCTGAAACCAGGAAAAAAGAAGGGAAAGGAAAAAGATAAAATCAAACAAACAAAAAACAGAATATGATCAAATATGATCAGGCTGGTGCATAGATCAGTGCTAAACACTAGTTTAGGGGCGTTTTTTGGTCTGTTAGAAGAAAGTGCCTCCCAAAATTTGAAAGAAAGAAAAACTTACATACATAGAAAAATAAGGGTTAATATGATGAAGGGATGGAATATGACTGTAAAGATGAAAATTATAAAAGATTTTATAAAAAGAATTGAGAAGTTAAGAAGTTGGTTGAAAAAAGAAATAAGAGGACTAAAATAAAAAGGGAGAGAATGTGATCAGGCAGGAGACTAGAACAAAGCCATACAACTAGAGATTTAGGGTATATTTTGTTCTGTTAGAAGAAACTGTATCCCAAAATTTTAAGGAGAGAACAGCTTATTTATATATACCAAAAATAAGGTTAACTACTATGAAGGGATAGAATATGACTCTAAAAATGAAAAATAAAAAAGATTTTTTAAAAAGGGATTGATAAGATGTTGGTTGAAAAAGGGAAAAAGAAAAATTCAAAAAAAAAGAAAAAAAGAAAATTAAAAAAATTAACTTTGAAAGACTAAAGAATCAGTGGGGAAAAAGCCATGAATTCTATGTGCTGTATCCCCTAGTGCTGGCGTTCTGCCCTTCTCTTTGATCGGTAAACTTGGTCTTGGCTGGCTGCTCTTGCTGCTCTTCTGGGGGAGGGGCCTCTTGCCGTGGTTCTCAAATGTCTTTGCTGGAGGTGGAAATGCCACGCCCTTGCCAGTTCCAGGCTAAGTAATCTGCTCAGGTTTGCTCTTGGGAGCTTTTGGAGGACAAGAGTGAAAATGGCAGTCTCCCAATCTCCGCCCCAGAGGGGCCAAGAACTCAGGGCCCCACTGCTCAGTGCACCCCCAGAGAAAAGCAATCACTCCCATCTCCCCAGTCTCTGGCCGCACTCCATGCTCACCAGGCCTGTGACCGAGCATTTCTATCTCTAGCACACAACCCTGTTTGGAGTCTCCAAACCCAGCAGATCCCTGCAGTGCACCCCCGTGCTGCTCCTCCCGGGGGAGGAATGGGAGTCTTCCTGGATCTGCCACTTGTTGGGTCCCTGCTGGAAGAGCAGTGGCCCGACTGTGCCGTGGATCATGGTTTATGGCAACCCCGAGCTGAGAGCCCACTCCTCGGCTCTGTCTCTGCAGTCAGCTTCCCTGCTTTGATACCTGGGAGCTCTGTTGCACTCAGGCACCCCTGGTCTTTCTGTGATCCCAAGAGTCCCGAGACCACGCTGTCCCAGCAAGGGTTCCACCCCCCGCTTAGCCACTGGAATGACGTCCCTTAGTAGAGCAGACTTTTTTATTGTTATGTTAATCACCATATATTACATCATTAGTTTTTTTTAAGATTTTATTTATTTATTTGACAGAGAGAGACAGTGAGAGCAGGAACACAAGCAGGGGGAGTGGGAGAGGGAGAAGCAGGCTTCCCGCTGAGCAGGGAGCCCGATGTGGGACTCGATCCCAGGACCCTGGGATCGTGACCTGAGCCGAAGGCAGAAGCTTAACGACTGAGCCACCCAGGCGCCCTACATCATTAGTTTTTGATGTAGTGTTCCATGATTCATTGTTTGTGCATAACACCCAGTGCTCCACGCAGAATGTGCCCTCTTTAATACCCATCACCAGGCTAACCCATCCCCCTACCCTCCTCCCCTCTGAGGGTTCTACCTCAGTTTGTTTTTCAGAGTCCATCATCTTTCATGGTTCGTCTCCCCCTCTGACTTACTCCCCTTCATTCTTCCCCTCCTGCTATCTTCTTCTTTTTCTTTTTTCTTAACATATGTTGCATTATTTGTTTCAGAAGTACAGATCTGTGATTCAACAGTCTTCAGCAGAGCAGACTTCTAAAAGTCCTGATTTTGTGCTCTGCTGCTCTATCACTTGCCAGCAGTGGCTGATGGAGGCCCCTTCCCCCACCATCTATCTTCCCGAATATCACCTCGGATTCACTTCTCCACACGTCCTACCTTCCAGAAAGTGGTCGCTTTTCTGTTCAGAGAGTTGCTGCTATTCTTTTCTTCCATTTCCTGTTGAGTTCGTAGGTGTTCAGAATTGTTTAATCCCTATCTAGCTGAATTCCTGGGACCAGACAAAATTTAGGTCTCCTACTCCCCCGCCATCTTACTAGATATTCTCCCTGCTCTCATCTCCTTTGGTACCTAGAAGGATTATGTTTTTATTCAGATGTGTCAATCCATCAATCTGCCATCATTCTCCTACTAAAAGTTCTCAAAAAAAAAAAAAAAGTGACCAATAGTTACACCTATCTCTAACTTCTCAGATGTTCCCAACTTTCCATAACTTCTGTTAAGGAGCCTTCTGCTATAACCTACTGAGTCAAAGCTTTCAGTCCCCAAACTCCTATTCCATGCTTTCTCTTGATACCTTATCTACCTTCCCCCTTGCCCTACAATAATGACCATTAAAGTCCTGGAAGACAGATTCTAGGTTCTTACTTGTATCTGCAACACAAATGCACAGTCTCATCTTTTCTTGGTAATAATTCACCACTCTGTAAAACTTGCTTATCCAGTGGTATTCCCTTGGCCACCCCCCTTTCCCAAGCTTGCCAACTTAATGAAACTTGTGGCCAACTCCTTAAGACTGATCTCTGGCTTGTGTTTGCTTTCTCTGCCATTGTCTGTTAATTATTCTATAAATACTCTCAGCATGTCTGGCTTTCTCTGTGTACTTGATGTATTTTTGTTTGTAGATATAATCATCCACCTTGGGCTTATATATGTCTTGATAGTTGGAGAGGCCTTGGTGGCTTGTGTTTTGGGGAATCTTCTAGATATGAAGACAATAGCTATGACCAGCCAAGGCTGCTAACTTCCTGCCAGATATTCCACCAGAAATCAGTCTAACTAATACTTAGAAACTTAGGTTCAGGGCTTAGAATAGGCACAGCCAACGTTGAAGTTATGAGAAATCTTACAGAATTGTTAACAGAAGAGGTTACTCCACCCCCAGAGACCAACAAAGATCAGTATATTCCTTAGCTCAAGTGGCCCTCAACAACAGGATTCCATTAGATTATTTACTCACAGCCCAGGTGGAGTATTAACATAGCTAATACCTCTTGCTATACTTGAATAAATACCTCACAACAAGTAGAACTAGAAACCACTAAGTTACTCAAACTAGATTCCTTTGGGTGCCTGGGTGGCTCAGATGGTTAAGCATCTGCCTTCAGCTCAGGTCATGATCCCAGGGTCCTGGGATTGAGTCCCGCATTGGGCTCCCTTCTCCTTGGGAGACTGCTTCTCCCTCTGCTTCTCTCTCTCTCTCTCTCTCTCTACCCCCCTCTGTCTCTCATGAATAAATAAATAAAATCTTTAAAAAAAACTAGATTATTTTTTAATTTTATTATGTTATGTTACTCACCATACATTACATCATTAGTTCTATGATTCACTGTTGGCGTATAACACCCAGTGCTCTACTCAATACATGCCCTCTTTAATACCCATCACCAGACTAACCTGTCCTCCCACCCCTCTCCCCTCTAGAACCCTCTGTTTCTCAGTCTATAGTCTCTCATGGTTCGTCTCACCCTCCAATTCCCCCCCATTCATTTTACCCTTCCTACTATCTTTTTTCTTTAACATAATAACTAGTTAGATTCTTAAAGGGACATATGAGCTATTAACCTTAAAAGAATCAGTTATCTTAACAGCAAAAAGTGTTTTTTTTCAGGAATAACAAAGAATTGCAATTTGAGACAAGCAAGTTATGGCAAAAGCATAGGGCAAGTTAGTTCCACAAACACAGCAGAGAAATTTTATTTTATGGAGAAGGAGGAAGTGGGGAGAGGTTGTTTTGAATGAAAGTCCTTTGGAGAAAAGCAAGAGTTCAGGGTGATGACAGTTTTTCATTGGCTGTGTTGCAGGGGTGGTTGATTTCTCATAGGAGATGCAATGTACATTGTTCCCTATTGGGGCCAGCAATTGAGAATTCTTTTCTGTTGTGCATTCTTCTGTTAGGGGTCTGCAGTTGATAATTCTTCCTCTAACTGGCATTGAGTGGTATGGCTCCCACTTCTACTATCTCAAGTCCACTTTAGTGAGGGTCTCCCTTTTTGATCAGGATTTTTGTTCCCAAGCATCACTAATCAAGAGTCAGGTTTTCTTTATTTACTGGTTTTATCCCTAGATGCCAGGACAGATCTTCCTGGTTGTCATGTCCTATATCAGAGTGCATAACAGTTGAAAACCACTTAAGTCCCCATTTGGGTAATGAGAAAGCTCATACTCAGGCACTTACCATCTAAGGTCCATATCTTCTCAAGGTCATTAGTGTTGGAGACCATCTCCTTATTGGGGACATCATTTTTCAAAACAGAAGAACTAACAACAATTCCAAATTGTATGATGGTTCTAAATCAGGACCCTAGATCTGAATGTAGCCAGCTGAAAGATGCTAACTTAGGGGAGAAGAATTCTCCAGCAAGGGGCAAACCCAGAGTCATGTATGTCTTCTACCCACTGTGAATACTGTAAGAGCACACTGAAAGAATTAACTGAGTGCATTTGGAAAAATACAGTGCAGGCATAAACATGAAGCAATAGCTAATGAAGTTTTTGCAAAAATAGCAAAACTTCAAAAAACAGCATTAAAACAGTATTATTTCAAAAAAACTGTTTGTAAACAAATGTTATCCAATGACATAGTCTGTAAGGTTGCAAATTCAGAGACCATAAATTTGGATTAAGAATCCAGAGTCAAATAAGACTTGTGAAATCTGAACTTTCTAACCCTTCAGAAAAAGGAAGTAAAGAAATAATTTGTCCTGGGGTCATGATGAGGCTATTTCCGAAAGGCCACAATCAAAAGAGGTTTCCTCCTTTTGCAATGGTTTGGGAAATGCACACAAAGCAGGTCCCTTCCATGAAAGAGATAGTAGAAGCAAACAGTGAGGAAAAGGTATACAAGCCTGGTCTGGACATCTTGAGAAAGTGGTTCATCAGATGTCATCTGCTTCAATTCCAGGAAATCTTTACTTTTAGGTCACCAGCTGGTGTGCAGGCCCAATCAGGGTTTGGTACTTTCTTTAAATTTGTCACATGAATCCAAGAGTCTATTCCTTGGAGTTGGATGGCACAAGGACTAATTAGCAGTTTCTTTGAAGAGCCTTTCTATAAAGATTGAAAAGATTCTTTGTGGAGGTGTCTTTTGCAACAAATGAAATCTCCAGGTTGCATGGTATGATGCTTATGGTGGTTATCTCCCGGGAGTGAAAAGATTGCTCAACCAAAGCATGGTTATTTTTAATAGAAGTAATTAGGTGTTTATAATATTGAAGTATATCTCCTTCTATCAGCTGTGGGTCAGAGGAGGGAGGAGCTTCCAGGGACTGGATGCCCTCTGACCATCTCAAAAGATGAGAGTCTGAGTTTCAAAGGGAATGGAGCTGAGATTTAGAGGGAGTAATAGTATTTTTGGCCAAGATACTTGGAGGGTTGCTACAAATTTTGCTAATTGAGTCTTCATAGTGTCATTTGTGTGTTCAACTAACCCTAAGGAGTGAGGACAATATGCACAAAAAAAAGTGTAGTAAAACCAGCCAAACAAAAAAGACTGTCAAAGCACCCAACCAGTACAATGATTTCCCCTATCACTATTAAGTTCAAAGGAAGTCCCCAAGTAAAGATAATTTTTTTCTGACAGAATCTGTAGCTATGGAAGTAGCAGTGGCCTATGTACAAGGGAAAGCTTCAGTCCAGTGAGAAACCATGCAAACCATGACTAAAAAACATTCTGAAATCCATCTTTGTGAACAGGTTTCCCTGGACTATATTTTGGTTGGGTGGGACAAATGAGGTGAGCACTTCTGGTGGCCTTGTTAATACTTCCCCACCAATATTATTTGGCCAAAAGTAGACTTCTTTTTATTAAACTATCAATTATTAGATATCTCTTGTCAATTTTATTATTGTCAAGATAATCTTGTCAGATAATATTATTTGGAAGAACACCTCTTTGGATCATGACAGAGATTTGGCTATTGGTTTCCTTGAGAGCATCATTTCAGGCAGAAATGTCAGTGAAGTGGTTTCCTTTAGGACTCTAGTGAAGAGTCTGGAAGGTCCAGAGCCACCTGTAAAAGTATGGCATCTGATACATTTTGGACATAGGAACCATTTTTAATTTATCCCCATTAGAGGTAAAACAACAAAAATTTCATTGGTTCCACGAGCACCAAAGTCACGAGCACCAAAAAGGCATACTGACTTTCAATATAAATGTTTGTAGTTTTGTCCTTAGCCTGAATACAAAGATAGTTAAAGGGAAGCCCATGATTATTTCTTCAGTGGTCTTAAATAAAGGCAATGGCAGAAATGGCTCTGAGGCAAAGGGGTTTTGCCTGTACTACAGGGTCTAGTTGCTGAAGGAGGAGAAGTAGGTGGTGCTCAAAACATTTTGAGGTCTGGGATTCCGTTTCTTAGGGATTGCTCTTTAGAGCAAAAGGAAAATTACTAAACAGCACAGTATTAACAGGAACAGTCTGTTCTGAAAGGAATCTGACCAACGGCCAGCACAACAGTTCCAATAGGAATAGTCTGGGTCCAAAAAGGAATCGACTGAAGACCAAATTAGTACTCTCAGATAGGACAAGGCCTTAAAACAGATCTTGAAGAAAACCTGGAGAGCTGAAACACAAAGCAAGCAGAGTTCAAAATCCAGGAGAAAATTTACCTTCAAATTCTGGGGTCAACAAAAAATCGGTGAACCCAGTTAGCCTGTGCGTACAAGCTCCTGTTTGCTCCTCTTTCTGATCATTCCATAATGTTAATCTTAAAAATAACTTCTATTTTACCAGCAAAAAAAAAAAATGGGTTTGTTAGGGAGTAAGAAAATTTCAATTCGGGACAAGCAGTTATGGAAAATCCATAGGTGAGATGAATAATAGAGAAGAACATTATTTTATGGAAAGGAAGGAGGAAGTTGGGAGGGGTTGTTCTGAATGAAAGTCTATGGGGAAAAAAATAGAGTTCAGGGTGATGATGGCTTCTCACTGGTTGAGTTGCATGGGTAGTAGATTTTTCATAGGAGACGCGTTTGTCCATCTTTCCCTATTAGGGCCTATAATTGACACTGAGTGATAGGACTCCCCCTTCTTGCATCCCTAGTCTACTTTAGTGAGGTTTACATTTATTAATTTTCACAAATCTTACCCCAGGATGGTTCAGACCTAGGTTTTCTTATGTTTTGAACTGGCTTACTTCCTGACTTGGAGCTCTCTTGCATTCAGGTTTTCAAATTATATTGTTGATTGGGCGCCTGGGTGGCTCAGTCGGTTGGGCGACTGCCTTCGGCTCAGGTCATGATCCTGGAGTCCCGGGATCGAGTCCCACATCGGGGTCCCTGCTCGGCAGGGAGTCTGCTTCTCCCTCTGACCCTCCCCCCTCTCATGTGCTCTCTCTCTCTCATATTCTCTCTCTCAAATAAATAAAATCTTAAAAAAAAAATAAAAAAAAAATTATATTGTTGATTATTTTAATTTGTGCCTCATTTACTATTTTCAAATTTCATGTGCCATGTATTTCTGGTTGTTGTTGTACTACTACTTAAAATGTCAAACTCAAAACCATTCATCAGAATGGTTACCCTTTGACTAAAGGAAATGAGAACCCAAGTTGATGTCTACACCTTATTTCCTCAAACCTCCTTGTTACTCAACTGTGGCCAAAGACTTTCACCTAGCATGCTTGTTGAACATAACAAATATCAATGAACATAAAGCTCTCTCCTCCGCAGTACATGATGGACCCAAAGCAGGTTGCCAACCACTCTAGCAGTGAAATGGGCTTACACAATCATAAAAATGGATCATCAATGCTTTATTGCCATTAAGATTCAAAGGAGGTGATGTAAAAGAAAATTCCAAAGTGAAGCAAGCATTGCTAAGAGAGTCATTCAAAATAGGGCAGGGAAGACGTTCAGGAAGCAGGGCTTATACACATCTCCTATTTCAATTTTTGGAACACCAAGAACTCTTGACTTTGTCAACTGCAACTTTTCAGTTGCACCAAGACTGCCTGCCTCCTGGAACACATTCTAATTTGGACTGGACTAGAGACAATGTAACAACTGCTAGCTAAATAGCCAATCATGCATTAATTAGATAGTCAGTTTACCTCTGGCAGCACCAATCAGAATTCTTTCAAAACAAGTAATGTAACCTTGTGGATTTTGCCTTTATAAACCTGTACTCCCTGATTGCAATTCTAAGCATAAGCACACTTTTGATGTCTGTAGTCTGTATGCCTCACAGATTATTTATATTCCCTAAAACCCCAATAAATGAAGAATAAAATAAATGGCATTTCCTAATAGCTGTTCTTTTTTCTAATTCTTTTTTGTTGCTGACACAGGAGTGGTGACCAATAGGCAGAAGTTATGAAACCCTAAACATAATGCAGAAAGAAGTCAAAATGCCCAGCAAAACTTAGGGAGGCTCAGGAATTGGAGAGACCAAGTATCAGTGAAGACTTGTGGTAAGACATGAGCCTGAAAATCAGATACCCAGGGCCCCTTCCCACGCACAAGAATAAGTCTCACAGGCCCTACAGAAGAACAAGTTTCACAGTCTGGAGAAACTGGGCAATAGTGGCTTGACTTGGGCACACGCAAAAAGCTGGGCTGGAGTACTCAACAGAAACAGGCCATTGACTCCCTCTCATGGACTGTATCCTCTAGGGGCAAGAGATGACAGAGACAAAGCACCAAGGACAAGATCTCTAGAGGCTGACATTGGGGGCCTCCAACTGAGAAGGCTGGCTGGCTATCCAGCCACTGCACTGTAAAGCCCACTTTCCCACACATCTTCCCATGGCTTTGAATGCCTCCCTCTTAAATAAGAACATTTGGTATCACCAGTTATGAACATAAAATATTAAGGGGAAAATTTTTTTAATTGAATATGAAAAATTATTTTTCTCAGAAAGTAAGACACTACATCATGAAAAAAAGTTAAAAAATATATTTAAAAAAAGCCAGAGACCAAAAGTTAGCACTTGGAAATAATATATCAGAAAGAGAAATAAAAGTATTGGAAGATAATTTAGAAGGCAAATTTATAAAATACTATACAAAAGAGAAAAAAAAAGAAAATGAGTTAAGAGAATTGATCCAAGATGTCCAATATCCCATTAACAGGAGTTCCAGAAAGAAAGGAAAAGTAGAGTTCCGTCAGAGCGGACATCTTGTGGCTGTGTCATGCGCGTGAACCCCGTAGGGCCGGGGAGGCACCAGCTGCCGCGCGGGGAGGAGGACGAGGCCGCAGCTTGAGGGAGGCCCCGGCCCCTCTGCGCCTGTGTCTGGCAGAGCCGGTGTGAGACAAAGAGACAATCCTTCCCTGCCGCCCGGATAATCAAGAGTTTTGGCCAGACCTTTGAGCACACACCGAGAGAGTGAGGAGCCAGACGAAAAGCACAGACTATGGCGCTGAAACGGATTAATAAGGAACTTAGTGATTTGACCCGTGACCCTCCAGCACAATGTTCTGCAGGTCCAGTTGGGGATGATATGTTTCATTGGCAAGCCACAATTATGGGACCTAATGACAGCCCATATCAAGGCAGTGTATTCTTTTTGACAATTCATTTTCCTACAGACTACCCCTTCAAACCACCTAAGGTTGCATTTACAACAAGAATTTATCATCCAAATATTAACAGTAATGGCAGCTTTTGTCTCGATATTCTAAGATCACAGTGGTCTCCTGCTTTAACTATTTCTAAAGTTCTTTTATCCATTTGTTCACTGCTATGTGATCCAAACCCAGATGACCCCCTAGTGCCAGAGATTGCACGGATCTATAAAACAGAGATAAGTACAAAAGAATATCTCGGGAATGGACTCAGAAGTATGCCATGTGATGCTACCTTAAAGTCAGAATAATCTCCATTATAGCTGGAATAAACTTTAAATTACTGTTCCTTTTTTGATTTTCTTATCGGCTGCTCCCCTATCAGACCTCATCTTTTTTAATTTTATTTTTTGTTTACCTCCCTCCATTCATTCACATGCTCATCTGAGAAGACTTAAGTTCTTCCAGCTTTGGACAATAACTGCTTTTAGAAACTGTAAAGTAGTTACAAGAGAACAGTTGCTCAAGATTCAGAATTTTTAAAAAAATGGAGCATGTGTATTATGTGGCCAATGTCTTCACTCTATCTTGGTTATGAGACTAAAACCATTCCTCACTGCTCTAACACGCTGAGGAAATCATCTGAGGGGGAGGGGGAGGGAGATGGATGCTCAGTTGTCACATCAAAGGAAGCAGCATTATTCTAGCATCCAGTCTTTTCTTAAGCCTTCCACTGTTAGAGATTTGAGGTTACATGATATACTTTATGCTCATAACTGATGTGGCTGGAGAATTGGTATTGAATTTATAGCATCAGCAGAACAGAAAATGTGATGTATTTTATGCACGTCCATAAAGGAATGACCTGTTCTTGTTCTACAGAGAATGGAAATTGGAAGTCAAACACCCTTTGTATTCCAAAATAGGGTCTCAAACATTTTGTAATTCTCATTTAAACTGTTAGGAGGCTTGGAGCTATTAGTTAATCTATCTTCCAATACACTGTTTAATATAGCACTGAATAAATGATGCAAGTTGTCAAAAAAAAAAGGAAAGGTAAAGTAGAGGAAATTACAAAACAAAATCCACAAATTTCCCTTGTCTGCAGCAGAAAGAGCCCCCAAAATGCCTGACACATAGAGAAGTGGTGTTCATAATTGTCACATCACCATTAAAGTTCAGAGCACCAGAAGGAAGGAGAAGATCCTAAAAACAGCAAGGAAAAACAATACACACACATACAAGTAAAAAAGCAAAACTGGAATCGGTATTTGATTGTTGAGCAACATCTTCAAAATTCTGAGGAAAATTATTTCCCCCTGGAATTCTCTATCCAGCCAACCCATCAACCCAATAAGTAAGTTCTCAAAAATTTTACCTCCCAAGCAGCTTTCTTTTCTCGGGAAGCTATTAAAGATTTGTTCTACCCAAATTCAGAGAAAAAAATCTAGAAGAAGGAAAACAGAAAACAGAGAATCCAAGAAATAAGAACTCTAATGCAAGGTTTTGGTGTGAGGAGGGAAGTAGGTTCCAGGCTTAAAGAGGTGTTAGTTTGTAATGGAGCAGGAGGAAACAGACCTACAGGAGGTGGGGCGGGCCTCCAGGGAAATAAATCAATTATTTTGTTAAAGCATTTGGAAAATTTGTGAACAGGCACTCTATATACCTGTTGAGAATATTACCAATAAGTATACAGAAAATCAGTAAATAAAAATGTAATTCAATGAATAACTACAGAGAAATTAAAAGATAGTACCACAAAGGTACTATTGGGCTCAGCCATCAGCAATATTTATATGGTTATAATAAACATTGACTATTGATTTAATCCCAAACTGTGAGACATGGGTTTTTTTATTTTAAAAGGAGAGGAAGAGTGGACATGGGATTGGGGAGTCTAAATTTCATAAATACAAAACATATGCAAAAGCACATTATTTAAAAATATAGTCATGATTGTGGAAAGAATTTCAGAGCAGCTGACTCTAGGAAACAGAAATAGGAAGTGTAAAGGAAAAACAAAGGACTGTTTGTTTTATAATCATGTTGTATTATTTTTTTCTTAATTTTGTAGTATGAATTCAACCATACATGTAAGTATGAAAAATTCATATAACAAATTCACATATTTATGGCAGATTTTTTAAATTTACTTTTAAAGATTTTGGGGTACTTCCTGGTCCCATTTCTCTCTCCTTCCCAGGAAAATTTATGTTTCAGACCCTTCCATGTTTTTTTTATACCATATTTATAATAGGTTTACCTCTAATAATTAATGTTGCACTATTTCTGGGCTTTCATACTTTATAGAAATAGCATCATACTATACACATCATTTTGCAACTTACTTTTTCATTGCATACCGTGTTCCTGAAGTTTAACCATGCTAGGGCTTACTTTTAGATCATTTTAACTGCTGCATATATTCAACTGAAAGGTTACACAATTTACATTTGTCTGTTGATGGACATTTGAATTGTTTCCAGCATTAGTATCAGTACAAAAATGAACATTCTTGTATGTGTCCTCTGGAAAAAGGGTGGAATTGCACAGCCCAGGGTTTGGATATTTTAAATTTTACTAAATAGAACCAAATGAGCTCTTTACAGACCTTTTATAATGGTCATTATCATAGTTGATTTCAGTCTTTTTTTGAGAAGGAGGATTCTCTTCAAAGACAAAAAAAAAAATCATTGCCCTCTCTTCATGATAGAGCTATAGCATGTATTTGCTAAGCCAATATGGAGTATAAAATTATTAGGAATTTAATATCACTTTTAAGTGGACTTTTTAAAAATTTATCACATCTACATAATTTGCAGAGTGATTGGGTGTGTTTACCACAGAGCCCTGGGACATCCTGTCTTGAACCTTTTTCAGCCTCAACTACCATGCCAGAGAACTCCCTGTGTAAAGAGCCCCAGAACTCTGCAGCTTGAACCCACTTCAGCCATCCTGCCCTTCTGCATGGAGAGCCCCAGGAGCACCCTTGCTCCAGCCATGTCACCAGGCATACATAGTCTACACAGGGGATGACAAAACATAAGACTATTCTTTAAGTTTAGGAGAAGTAGCTGTCCCATCTAATTTATAGAAACAAGCACAGAAAGTCAAGCAAAATGGGGAGACAGAAAATGCTCTAAATGAAAGAACAACAGCAACAAAAAAAACTCAGAAAAGAGTACTAAATGAAGGAGAGATAAGCAATATGCCTGATAAAGAGTTTAAAGTAATGATCATAAAAATGCTTACTGGATAGGAGAGACAAGTAGAAAAACTCAGTGAGAACATCAACAAATAATGGAAGATATTAAAAAGAAGTAATCAGGGGCGCCTGGGTGGCTCAGTTGGTTAAGCAACTGCCTTCGGCTCAGGTCATGATCCTGGAGTCCCGGGATCGAGTCCCGCATCGGGCTCCCTGCTCAGCGGGGAGTCTGCTTCTCCCTCTGACCCTCTTCCCTCTCGTGCTCTCTATCTCTCATTCTCTCTCTCTCAAATAAATAAATAAAATCTTTAAAAAAAAAAAGAAGTAATCAGGGTTGAAGAATATAATAACTGAAGTGCAAAATACCCTAGACAGAATCAACAGATTAGTAGGTGCATGGATTAGTGATCCGGAAGATAGAGTAATAATAAGCACCCAAGCTGTACTGCAAAAAGAAAAAAGGAATTTTTTTAAACGAGGATACGTTAAGGGATCTCTTGGGCAACATCAAGCAAACATTCTCATTAAAAGAATCCCAGAAGGAGAAGAGGCAGGGACAGAAAAATTCCCTAATCTAGGGAAGAAAATAGACGCCCAGGTCCAGGAAGCACAGAGAGTTCCAAACAAGACAAACCCAAGGAGGTCCACATCACAGCACATAATTTTAAAAGCAGTGAGAGAGAAGCAACAAGTTATATAAAAGGGAAACCCTATAAAGCTATCAGCTGATTTTTTTACAGAAACTTGGTAGGCCAGAAGAAAGTGGCAGGATAGATTCAAAGTGCTGAAAGGAAAAAAACGACAACTAAGAATACTTTATTTGGCAAACTTAACATTCAGCATTAAAGGAGAGATAGTTTCCCAGACAAACAAAATCTAAAGGAGCTCATCACCACTAAATGGGACTTCTTTAAGTGGAAAAGAAAGGGCTATAATTAGAAGAAAATTATAAATAAAAAGATGTAAAATAGGACAACATATATAAAGTGAATAAAAAAGTTTGAACACATTCTGAAAGAACTTCTTAAGTGACCATCAACTTAATACAGACTGCTATTTATTTAGGATGTTATATATAAACCTCATGGTTACTACAAACCTGTAACAGATACACAAAAAATAAAGAGAAAAAAAAACAAATGTAATACTAGAGAGAGTTAACAAAAAAAAGAGCAAGAGAAGAAAAAAGGAAGAAAAACAACCAGAAACAGTAAAATGGCTATAAGTACACACTTATCAATAATTACTTTAAATGCTCCAATCAAAAGACATAAATGGATGAAAGACCTAAATGTGAGATCTGAAACCATAAAAGTCATAGAGGAAAACACAGGCAGTAATTTCTTTCACATTGACTTTAGCCACATTTTTCTAGATATGTCCCCTCAGGCAAGGGAAACAAAAGCAAAAATAAACTGTTGGGACTAAACCAAAATAAAAAGATTTGCACAGTGAAGGAAACCATCAAAAAACCAAACAAGCAACCTACCAAATGGGACAATATGTTTGCAAATGATAATAAATAATTAGGGGTTCTTTATATATCTGAAATATGTAAAGAACTCCTACAACTCAACACCAAAAACAAGGAATAATCTGATTTAAAAACAGGCAGAGGACCTCAGTAAACATTTTTTTTCCAAAAAACATACAGCTGTCCAACAGACACATGAAAAGATACTCAACATCACCAATCATCAGGGAAATGCAAATCAAAACCATAACGAGGTATCACTGGTCAGAATGGATAGAATCAAAAGACAAGAAATATCAAGTGTTAGAGAGAATGTGGGGGAAAAAAAGACACTCCTGCACTATGGGTGGGAATACAAACTTGTACAGCCAATATGGAAAACAGTATGGAGTTTCCTCAATATGTTAAAAGTAGAAATACCAGATGATCCAGTAATTCTACCACTGTGTATTTACCCAAAGAAAAAGAAACACTGCTTCAAAAAGATATTTGTACCATGTTTATTGCAGCATTACTTACAATAGCCAGGGTATGGAAGCAACTCAAGTGTCCATCGATAGATGAATCAATAAGGAAATGGTGTATGTACACACTGGAATATTACTCAGCCATAAAAAAAAAAATAAGCTCTTGTCATTTGTGACAACACGGTTGGATCTAGAGTGTATAATGCTAAGGGAAATAATTTAGAGAAAGACAAATCACTGCATGATCTCACTTATACATGGAATAAAAAAAAAGAATACACAAAAATAAACAGTCATAAATACGGAGAATGGTTACCACAGGGGTAGGGGAATCAGGGGATGGGCAAAATGGGAGAAGGGGTTGGGAGGTACTGGTCTCCAGTTATGAAATGAATAGATCATGAAGAAAAAGGTACAGCATAAGGAATGTTATACCTGAAACAAATGTAACACCGGGTGTCCACTCTATTTCAATGAAAAAGTGACTGGGTATGTCACAACCTGCATATTTAGTGGCCCATTCAAGGACAACATTAGATCCAAAATATAAGTATCCTGAAAAATAAAAAACCTGTTAAAAACAATTTAAATAATATCTAAAGTCTCCAGGAGAGGAGTCCAAAGGAGGGCCATTGATCACACACAGCGAACAGTCTTAAGATCCTCTTCCTCAGCTTTTCCCTCAGTTCCTTCATATCCTGCTATTACCTTAACTTTCTAGTCCTATTGTCTAAACTCCCCAGAACTTGCTCCAAACTCTACTTAAGGTGTTGTTTCTGTGTCCTTGTCTCTCATCAGCTGCCCCCCTGTCTCTCTCCCGATTCATTCTCTAAATGGCCCCTTTCCAGGCTATAGCTCTATCCACTACTCTGAGCAGAACCACAAAGGCCCAGGGGTCAGCGACCCTCAAAGTAGAATTCTTACCCAAGAGCCTGGGGTAGTGCAAAGCTGTCTGAATACATTCAGAGCCCATCATATTGATGCAAGACTACTTACTATTCTGTCAGTCTGTGGCAATGTTAGGGATTTTCTCAAACTCTTCAGCCCCAAGGGTCCCTACCTATGACAGAAACTACTACCTCATCTTATACCGGCCTTGAAATCTCTGCAGGACCCAGCTTAATCATTTACACCGTGTGTTTGGTGACAGTACAGGTCAGCAACAATTTCTAAATCCAAACTCCTATTGAAACATGCCCACTCCAATAAATCAATATTCTTACCTTGGCTAATTTATTGACTGAGTTGGCTGGGAAAAGAAGGTCATGGACAGCAGTGGAGTGGATTCAAATTGATCTAATCGCCAAACAAACAAAAATAAAAAGCATTGAAGTATTTATTTACCCCACAAATTGGTCAGTTTTCTATATTTTTTTATTTTTACTACAATATCTACTGCCTCACATCTGGCACTCTGTACAATTTATGTGAAAAATAATGGAAACCTCAGCAGAATAAAAGGTATAAGGTTGAGAAGGAGTACAGGAGGAAGAAAGGGGCAGGAATAAAGTGTTTCATTTATGAGAATTAGAGTGCTGGTAACTCATTCTTTTTGCCAAAACAGGAAAATGAGGCTTGTCCCAACATAAAACCTAAGTCTGTCGCATTCTAAAACATAAAGTGACCATTTTCTAGGCCTTCTTGTAGATTGGAAAATGTCGTCTTGGCTCCCTAGAAGATAACCGACCAAGAAGGAAACTAAGCAGGAGTACAGAGAAATAATAAACACATCCATACATACATGTATTATCACGTGCCGGGAATTGGGAGCAGCGGGAGCAGTGCAGTAAGGAAGAACACTAAACCAGATGTCAGAAGTTGTGCCTTAAGACTGGGCTCTCACACTAAAGGGTCTGGGTGCAGGTAACAATCCTGTTCATCTTTCTAAGGGAATTTTGGCTAGGCTAGGCACTCCCTAAAGTTCTTTGCAGCTCCACAATTCAGAATTCCCCTGTGGAGTCAGACTCACTCATTTATCCTTAATTCTAAAAAAAGCAAAGACAAGAGACAGAGCACTACATTTGGAGTCAGAAGAAAGGGGTTTATATCCCAGCTATGCCCTCAGTTGTATGATCTTGGGCAAGTCATTACTTCCTTCTCTTGTTTTTATTATCATTATTACTTCCTCAATATGTAGCATTTTTCTTACAGTGTTTCTGAAAGGGGTAAATATATTATAACTGACTAAATACTATGCAAATTTTGGTCATTAATATTTGCATGGCTCTGTTAACAGAGTTTATTTCTCTATTGATAGTGAGATAATAATATATTGAAATTTTCCAAGATAAAGTCTAGTGTATAATATCCCTCCTCCCCCCAAAAATCATTTGCACAGAACCAGTGGCCAAAATTGTGGAATATTCTTTTGATTAATTATTCTATTTTAAAAATCTGAACTAATTTCCATAACAAGAAGCTCAGAAAGATCATCAGCAATATCTCTTCAAGTAATTAAAAACCTATTATTGTAGTTTCATTTTTAATTAAATAGGCAAGGGAATAGTGTCTTAGTTTTCCAGTTGCTAAAGCAAAGTATCACAGATTGGGTGGCTTAGTAATGGAAATGCATTTCTCACAGTTCTGGAGGCTGAAAGTCTGAGATCAGGGTGCCAACAGGGTTGGGTGTTGGTGAGGAGAGCCCTCTTACAAGTTGCAGACTGCTCACTTCTCACAAGGCAGAAAAAGAGCAAGTTAACTCTCTGCTCTCTCCTTTGAGGGCACTAATCACATTCTTCAGGGCTTCACCCTCCTGACCTACTCATCTCCCCAGGGTCCCACCTCCAGTTACCACCATACTGGGAACTAGATTTCAACATACGAATATGGGGGAGACACAACATTCAGTCTGTAACAAATGGTATTATACCAAAGTAAGAGAGACAATTCAGCAAATTCAAATATGCTGATGTCATTCAAAAAAGCCTATGATGAAAATCTTCCATTTCTATGCTATTTATTTACCGAAGTTTAGGGGTGAAAAAATTCTTTCTAGATGTTGATTTTCCCTTCACCTTCAGAACCTTTGGATTTTTTTTCTCTCCAGACTCCTAAATGATTTTGCTCAACGTTCATTGTCTGTCTGACCAAAAGTCACCAAGAGATATTTATTCTGGGGGGGAATAAGTTAAAAGCCAGCAGTGGCTGCTGTCTTCACATGGAAAGTTATGCAAATGTTCATCTGTTCTTCTGAAGCCTCGAACATCCTGTGGGACCAACAGTGTCTTTGCCAGAATTCATCATCCTACTGTTTAAAGTGAAGGTGCATTTACCTGTAGCTCAGAAGGAAGCTAGCCAACAGTTTTCACAATATCAGAATGATCAGAAACTGCTTCCAAATATTAAATCTCATGATGGAAATGTGGTTCTTTGGGGCCACTAGAAGTGTTACTCACTCCACTGAGCTTTCTTCTCACTGCCCCACAAGCTGGGGGTGGATTGGAGCAGTCTCAGCCAGGGAAGCCTTAGAGACGGAGAAAAGAACTCAACAAACTTTTTCGTGGGGCCCTTCCCTTCTCCCTTCCAAAATGGAATAAAACTTTGACTAAATGAAATGCTCCCAGAGAGGATATTAATTGGATTGTTTAGCTACTGAGTGAATAGAGAGGAACCCATTTCTTCCCCCAGCTCCTGGCTAAAAACATCTTCCCCAAGAAGAGGGCCCAATTTCCTGGCTAGATCTAAGGTTTGATTCAGTGTTGAATATTTTTGGGAAAACCTGTGTCCTAACACAGTCATAATCTAAAGAATAAAGGAAATAGTGGAGGGCAAGGAAAGGCTCAGAGGCTATTCTCGGGGAAAGAAGCCCTGCTTCATGGATTTTAGCCTCCCTAGAAGGGCAAAGATGATGGAACTTGTGCCAGGAGACTTATTTCTGTTTACAGCCTTCTATCTTTATGATCACCCATATAGGCAGGTTACTCAAGCATTCCACATGTTTTATAAAATCCCTGTTGTAAGCAGTCCCTAATGATAAACAGTGAATAAAATCATCTCTAGCTGCTGTCCTATAAGGACAGCAAGACAGACATGCTAATAGTACAGGTACAATGAGCTGAGAAAGAAGTGTGGGATGTTCAAAGAGAATACATAATAAATAAGAATTACCTGGGCAGAGATAGGGAAGGTGTGAGGGGAAGAATAGTCATTATCCTTTTTGGCAGATAGTACAGGTGAAGTCCCAACAGATTAATTACTCCACTAGCGAGAGAAGAGGCAGGGTCCAGATCCAGAATCCTGTCCTTCAAAGTGCTGGTACTCAGAGATGCCCATCTGCAACTCAGGGCACAGCTTATCTGTCCAGTCCTGTGTAGGTAGAAGAAGGGAACAGCCTGGGAGCAACTGTCCTCAGATTTTTCTCCTAAATTGGGGAAGACTGAGGAGGGAAGAAATTTAGTCAACTTCACTTAACAAATAAAACAGAGAGCATATATTTAATATGTTTTCTAGAAGTAGTCCTAAGAAGGAATTGTGTATTACTAGCTGGGACTTTGCAATGAGAATTCTGAGAGCACCGAGCCTTGAACTTGGGGCAAGATGAGCTGTCTGAGCCAGCAGCAGGACTTCCAGAGTTTTTGTCCATGGAACCTACACCCTAACCCACGAGGCTCTTGGTTACCCCACATCCCAGATGCCTACAGGAAGGGCAAATGCTACATCAGCCTCTTGCCAGTCTTACAACTCAGGCTTGTTTCTTCCAGGACCTGAGAGCCATCTTTTTGAAATGTAGTTACCAAGGAAGTTAAAATGTCCAATCTTCCAATTTCTTGGGAGGAGCTGAGCCTAACTTCAGCAATTACCTGACTCCAAATTCCAAAGCCTACTTCCAGTCATACCTGTAGGAGATAATTAGCAAATCTAACTTGAAAACATGAATGCAATGTGTTGCATCTACTTGCAATGTAGATTTATTGTTATATAACAGAGTAAGATTTCTTTCTGTCTTTGCAATCTCTTTAACGGATGGCCTGTGATGTGCATCACATCCTGCTATAATGCTTATTCAGTAGTAAAGCTGTTTGCTTTTCCTTCTACCCTTTGTGGAAAAGTGTTCTGATTTGGGAGATTGTGTTTTTAGTGATAGTTCTCCAACACTACCCGCCATTTTCCCACTGATAGGAAGAGGTGAATTTTATGACTGCTTAGAGTCCAGACAGAATGTTGACCTTTCACAGGTTTGAGAAATGAAAGAGTGAACTGTTCCCAAAAATCACGTGGAATGCAATTTTCGGCAGCATATTTAGCCACGTTCTCAGATCACAGGGTCAAGAACAGCCTGAGTCCCCTGTCAATCTCCCTCAGTGACAATTTAATAAAAACCAGAATTTAAATTAGAAAGATGAAAGTACCCCCCTTACATGGCCAGGGCAGTTGCAGAAGAAAGAAAATGAAGCCAGGCTCCCAAATCTACCAAAGGAATGGGAAGAAAAGCTCTGGAAAGACCCTGAACAACATTCCCAGGCTTGTCGTTTATGTTCTTTTCCCTTCAGTGTTTACCAGCTGTCTGCAGCAAAGCAAACCCTGTGCATGTCTACAAGACCAGCAGCATGGAGTCCAGCACAGACTCTGCTGACAGATATTGGTGGGGAGACCCCCAAATGATGGGGGTACCTGTAAAAAGGAAGAGAAGAAACCTGAATGCCTAAGACCTCCAAAAGAGGAAAGGAGAACCTGGGGAAAAGTGAATGTCTTTGCGTCCTAGGGACAGTGCCCATTTTGCAGGGGGCTCTGCTGGGACACCTGCAGGTCTGCACACCTCCAGGCTGAAATGCCAGATTTTCTACCATCAGAACTTGGTGGCTTTGGTTTATGATCGATCATTGCTCAGAGGATGAGCACTGTTTATTGAGCACTTAGTATGTGCCTAGCATCTGAGGAGGACTCCAATGCTCAGGCACACACTTTGTTTTGAAAGTAAGATAGATGGATAGACAGATACATAGATCTACCTGTCTGGATTCCTAGATCTTTGTATTCAGGTCTTTGTTCAAATGTTCCCTCTTAGTAGAGGCCTTTTGTGACCCCCTATCTAAAGTAGCGATTTTGTCTCTCACTGTTACAACATCCTAAAGTCATTCTCTTTATGGCTCTTATTCCTACTTGCAGGGAAACCCATCTGTCTCATTCTCTTCTGTGTCCCAAGGGTTAAGAGCAGTTCCCAGGACCCGGAACAGGCACTTGGTTTAATTCATTAATTGATGGCAAGTGCCCAAAGGACCTGAGAGTCTTTTTGAATTACAGGGAAGTGGAGAGAAAGCACAAGGGCGCTGCTATTTGTGGGCAATAAAAGAAAAAAAAAGAGGGAGAAAGGATTTGAAAAATATAAATAACTTTTCTCATTTCCCAGTTTTGCCCAGGGCTGCAAATGGCACTGACGGAAATAGTTTTTAGTCAAGAGTCCTATAAATGCAGGGCTGCTGCACTCTGCTATCCCCCAGCCAGGAGACTGCTCCTCTAACTTCCATGGTTGCCCCGTACCTCCCCTGTGTCACTTGCCATCACTCTGCACTCAAGTCACCTTCCTGCATGTTTGTGCTGCTCCGAGGACCCCTCCTGGGTCTGAGTTCACTCGTTCCCCTTTCCCTCTCCCTCCAGCCCCCGCCTCATGGCCTGGCCAGTGGTCAAGGTCAGTGTTACAAATGTGCACTGGATGAATTGCCACAGGTCATACCCTAAATTTACCCTTGCAAAATAAATGCCTGCAAATATAAAATTAGTATTAATATAATCTTGTTTTCTTGTCATTTACTTTTCTCATAAAAAATGTGACCAAAAAGAAAGAAAGAAAGAAAAAATGATGGTATTCTATTTAATTGAAGCCACCAGCTGATGCTTCTGTTATTTGGGGTTTTGGGATAGGCTCTCTTTAGGAAAGTCCCTGTCACACAGGCTTCTTAGCATCTCCTTCCATGCCCCAGAGCTAAGTGCTTGGGGAACATATGCTCTTTTTGAGAACTCTAGTCTGTCTGCTCTGAGAATTCTTCCAAATTCCCACTAGTAGTGCTCATTATGATTCTATTTCCTCATAAAAATACCATAAGGGTAACACCACCACATATTTTTACAGGCTTTTACAATTCACAAATCACCTTGACATCCATGTTCTCATCTTTATCACAGGCTGTTTGCTCCTTGGAAAAGAGAGGCTCCATTTGGAATCTAGATTCCAGAGGACAAAGGAGGATGTACAGTGCCTTCTAGAAGGAGAATAAGGGGTGGACACATCCTAACACAGCTTCTCATGAGACAGCATAACACATCTGTGCCCCTAACACAAGCTAGCTTGAGGGCTGGTGCCATGTGGTGTCACTATCAGTCATGGCTACTATTGGCCCAGAACCAGCCAGGGAACCGTGCCCTAAGAAAGGTTACAAAATCCCATGTTATTGGTATGGATTTACTGAGAGAGGGGCATTGGGGAATAAAAGGCTTTTTTGAAACCAAAGCCTAGGCCAAAGCCTACCGTATGTACAACAGAAGAATGAAACTTCTCTGTGAAGTGATAAACAGTCATGGCTGGATCCTCTGGGATCCTCTCTTCCCCCTCCCTTCACTGATCACTCCTGCAGCCATGGAGACAACTCTGGGGACTGTCCAGGGCTATGCAGAGCACAACCGGAAGATGGTGTGGAGAAGGCCTCGGCTGAGAGAAGCATCAGAGAGGAAAAAGTGAGAGGATGACAGGAAGGTGGATGAGGAGCCACACAGGGAAACTCCTCATGGCCCCCCAGCACCCTTTCCCATTTAGACACCTGCTGCTGGGAGCAGCGGTCACTCTGGACACTTGCCACGTCTCTCCATGTGAGTGCCAGTGTGGAGGCAGAAAGGAAGTCCTAAGTCGGCCTGCTGCCCATCCCCCGGCATACTCAAGTCCTTATAAAAGGCATCCAGGCCAGCCGAGACCTCTGCCTGCAGACTTCAGGGAACCTTGAGAAGTCGACCTCCTTGCATCTCTCTCCGTCATGCTAGGCCTGACAGATACTGATTCAGCAGAAACATGGATGGCTTGGGGAACTCACCTTGCCCCGACTTCCACAGCAACCTCTCCACAGAGCTTGGCAAAGGCTCAGGAGCTTGTCATCTATCATACTCACCTTTCATTTTCCAGACAGCCTTCCTGGGTGTTTTCCTACCTTGTCAGAGCTAATAGAGCCTCTCCCTGTTAGAGGGCTCTTCCAGTTTCTGCCCTCCCTACAACACAACCCCCTAGAGTCACAGCACTGAAAATGCATAAATCAAAGCCTGGTCTTTGAACATCACGTTATCATAAAAAGCATATTTGGAATTGGGTGTACATAAAAATATAGCCTCCACATTTTTCTTAGCTCTAAAATTGGGAGTGCCATCGTTGCCCCCTCAGAGAATTGTGATTCCTGAGATGGTATGCAAGGGCCTCTGTGCAGCACCCGGCACAGAGTAAGCGCTCAGTAGCTACTCGTGAGTAAATACCTTGACATGTAAATAAATACAACCATAAATAGATAAATGAATGGATAAATGAATAGTAGAGCATAGGACTTTGAGTTAGTTGCCATTCTCTTTCCTTCCCTGTGGAGAAAATCAATATTTACTAACATTTATACTTAAGCGACTTGCCGCTATTGCTTAGAGACTCAGATCTCCTGTGAACTCCAGACATATGCTTTAAGCCCCAATCCAGAGGGCAGTAGAGTTAAGTCAGTAAGAACATGGCCAGTGGGGCCAGACCACATTGGACCAAATCCCAACAGTGCCACTTAATAGCTGTGTTATCTTGTGCAAGTCACTTAACTTTGCTGTGTCTTAGTTCCCTCATCTGTAAAACAGAGGGAGGGATAGTACCTGACTCGGGGAGATGGTGGGAAGAGTAAATGAGATTATACAGAAAAGAGCTTACTCCACTGCCTGGCACATGGCAGGGGGTTTCCATAATCTGTTGGTAACAGAAAAATCCACTGCTGCTGCTCCTATTACCACAGTAACTCTAAAACAGACAAATTTCTACTTTCCTCACTTCGGGATTGCTATCCCTGAACATTCCTCCTGCTCATCTCACCCCTGGGGTGGACCCATTTGGATGGTATATTTCCCATTAACCCCCTGAGATCACCCTCCCCTTTTTGGGCAACACACAGGCATTGCCAGACACCCCCAGGCACTGCTCTGGGGGAGTCTGTGCCACTGGTCCCCATTTAGCCCTTCCTTCTCCTCCCCACAACCTGAACCACTGAAGTCCAAGATGCCTTGAGGTTGAGCCTCCCTTGGTTATTTTGGTTATGACAAAGGCTATTCTGCTCCTCATACATATCCCTCACATGCTAAATGTGTACAGGACTGCTAATCCTGGAGTCAGCATAAAAGCAGAAGAATAAACATGACGAGGATTTGAGTTGTATGTTGTTGGACTGGTGGGTTGTGGAAGCTGTGACCTCCCGTCCAGCCCAGGCTGAAGGAAGACAAGCTCTAAGACAACGACCCATGACACCGCAGTGCCTCCAAAGCAAGATCAGTCTCTCATTCCCTGGCTGGAGGCCTGCTGAGATGCTGGACATGAGGCTCACCCTGGGGCTGCCATCAGAGCAGCCAGGGTCACACTGAGGAAGTTGCAGGAGCCAGACAAAGCCCCATCCCACAGGAGTACATGTGAGCCCACAGTTGGTGCCTGCTTTGGGGCTGGAGAATTTTAAATATGGGAAGATAGCTGGAGCAGTTGGCTGGATGGTAGCAAGTAAATAAAGAGCTGTGGGCCAGGCTGCCTCCCATCATTTGTTGTCACCCGGATGCCCGAGTCTTCCTAAGGTGGTGCCATAGAAGGAAGCAGGCTTGGGCCACTTGAATGTATTATCCAAAAAGAAGGGGTTTTAAATAAGGAAACTCCATTACAAAGAGCTTTGGTTTTACTTTAGGAGGTCAAAAGTTTGGGAGGGTCTTAAAAGGTCAGCCAAGGAACCCATCACCCATACCAGCCAACTTTGCATCATGGTGATCCTGCAAGATCTTCCTAAGAACCCACATTCCTTCTCAAAGAGAAAGCCATCAATGGATGTCAGCCACTCAGCATCAACAGCCAGACTATAATAGCACCAATTAAGTGACAATTTCTCCTTTTAGCCTCTGAGTCTCAATCCCTCCCTTGCCCAGGTCAAGAAAGAGCCAGAAAAAGAGAGGAAAGTAGGGGGAGCTCTTTTTCCTCTATGTGCCTCCCTGAGCAGGAGTCTGCTGCTGACTATCTCAGAGGAGAAAACCTTGATTTATAGCAGTGAACAACTTCCATGGGGCAAATTCTCCCACCATGGCTGATTTTTACCCACCAACACAACTGAATTCAGAACTGGAGGAGATGCTAATAATTGGCTTTTGCTGAGACCTCTAGCACACTGCTGAGCTGAGCTGCAGAGCAGGCCTGAGCTGAACTGAGAAAGATTGGAGGTGGGAAGAGGGGATAATTTGAACTGGATATGAGATTGAACTTTTTATTTAGACTGGACAGGATTTCTTTATAATGGAAAATGAGGCTTAATAACCAAAGTGGACCTATTCTTAGAGTTGAATGTGGTCAAAGAAACTTCTCTCCAGATGGTATCAAGAGGTCTGAGAAGATAAAATAGATTGTTTTTAAGACTGCAATGAATAAAAAGCAAAGACATTCTTGGTTTGTCACCAAATTCACACTTTTTAAAAAATTTTTTATTGTTATGTTGATCACCATACATTATATCATTAGTTTTTGATGTAGTGTTCTATGATTCATTGTTTGTGTATAACACCCAGTGCTCCATGCAGAGTGTGCCCTCTTTAATACCCATTACCAGGCTAACCCATCCTCCCACCCCCCTCCCCTCTAGAACCCTCAGTTTGTTTTTCAGAGTCCATCATCTCTCATGGTTCGTCTCCCCCTCTGATTTCCCCTCCTTCATTCTTCCCCTCCTGTTATCTTCTTTTTTTTTTCTTAACATATATTGCACTATTTGTTTCAGAGGTACAGATCTGTGATTCAACAGCCTTGCACAATTCACAGTGCTCACAATAGCACATACAATGTCTATCACCCAGCCCCCCATCCCTCCCACCCCACCCCCACTCCAGCAACCCTCAGTTTGTTTCCTGAGATTAAAAATTCCTTATATCAGTGAAGTCATATGATACATGTCTTTCTCTGATTGACTTATTTTGTTCAGCATAATACCCACCAGTTCCATCCATGTCGTTGCAAATGGCGAGACCTCATTCCTTTTGATGGCTACATAATAATCCATTGTATATATATATATATATATATATATATATATATATATATATATATATATATATATAACATCTTATTTTGAGTCTATTTTTGTGTATGGTGTAAGGAAATGGTCCATTTTCATTCTTCTGCATGTGGCTGTCCAATTTTCCCAACACCATTTGTTGAAGAGACTTGTCTTTATTCCACTGGACATTCTTTCCTGCTTTGTCAAAGATTAGTTGACCATAGAGTTGAGGGTCCATTTCTGGGCTCTCTATTCTGTTCCATTGATCAATGTGGTTGTTTTTGTGCCAATACCATACTGTCTTGATGATGACAGCTTTGTAATAGAGCTGAAAGTCCGGAATTGTGATGCCACCAGCTTTGCTTTTCTTTTTCAACATTTCTCTGGCTATTCGGGTTCTTTTCCAGTTCCATACAAATTTTAGGATTATTTGTTCCATTTCTTTGAAAAAAGTTGATGGTATTTTGATGGGGATTGCATTGAATGTATAGAGTGCTCTAGGTAGCATTGACATCTTCACAATATTTGTTCTTCTAATCCATGAGCATGGAATGTTTTTCCATTTCTTTGTGTCTTCCTCAATTTCTTTCATGAGTATTTTATAGTTTTCTGAGTACAGATCCTTTGCCTCTTTGGTTAGATTTATTCCTAGGTATCTTATGGTTTTGGGTGCAATTGTAAATGGGACCAACTCCTTAATTTCTCTTTCTCCTGTCTTGTTGGTGTACAGGAATGCCACTGATTTCTGTGCATTGATTTTATATCCTGCCACTTTACTGAATTCCTGTATGAGTTCTAGCAGTTTTGGGGTGGAGTCTTTTGGGTTTTCCACATACAGTATCATATCATCTGCAAAGAGTGAGAGTTTGACTTCCTCTTTGCCAATTTGGATGCCTTTGATTTCTTTTTGTTGTCTGATTGCTGTGGCTAGGACTTCTAATACTATGTTGAATAGCAGTGGTGATAGTGGACATCCCTGCCATGTTCCTGACCTCAGGGGGAAAGCTCTCAATTTTTCCCCATTGAGAATGATATTTGCTCTGGGTTTTCCATAGATGGCTTTTATGATATTGAGGTATGTACTCTCTATCCCTATACTCTGAAGAGTTTTGATCAAGAAAGGATGCTGTACTTTGTCAAATGCTTTTTCTGCATCTATTGAGAGGGTCATATGGTTCTTGTTCTTTCTTTTGTTAATGTATTGTATCACGTTGATTGATTTGTGGATGTTGAACCAGCCTTGCAGCCCGGTGATAAATCCCACTTGGTCGTGGTGAATAATCCTTTTAATGTACTGTTGGATCCCATTGGCTAGTATTTTGGTGAGAATTTTTGCATCCATGTTCATCAAGGATATTGGTCTGTAATTCTCCTTTTTGATGGGGTCTTTGTCTGGTTTGGGGATCAAGGTAATGCTGGCCTCATAAAACGAGTTTGGAAGTTTTCCTTCCATTTCTATTTTTTGGAACAGTTTCAGAAGAATAGGTATTAATTCTTTAAATGTTTGGTAGAATTCCCCTGGGAAGCCATCTGGCCCTGGGCTTTTGTTTGTTGGGAGATTTTTGATGATTGCTTCAATTTCCTTAGTGGTTATAGGTGTGCTCAGGTTTTCTATTTCTTCCTGGTTCAGTTTTGATAGTTGATACATCTCTAGGAATGCATCCACTTCTTCCAGGTTATCTAATTTGCTAGCATATAGTTGCTCATAATATGTTCTTATAATTGTTTGTATTTCTTTGGTGTTAGCAAACTCACACTGTTTAAAATTCAGGTTGTATTTTAGACCCAAAGGCTCCCTGAGGAGTTGGTCATCTATTACATTCCAGAGGAAGAATCAGTCTTTTATGGATACTGTTACCTCTCACTCCAACCATCCTCCTTCAGGGAAATGGGGCTGAACTATCATAATGAGAGCTCATCACATTTACTTTGGAGAAAATTTTTTTAAAAAACTGAACAGCATAAATGCCTCCACTTACAAAATAAAAGTCCAGGCTAGTGGGAGCGAGACTAGAAGGGAAGGCTGTGCCCTGGTCTGGCTGCTCTCCCAGCCCCTGGATCATCCCCGTGCTGTGCATGGCCATCACACTGCAGACCCTCTGGAGCAGCTGAGCCAGGTCCTCAGGAGCCCGCCTAGAGCGGAAATGTCTCTTGCAACACATTAAGCCATAAGAAAGAAGGACTGCTTTTGAAAGAGAAGTCACTGGGGCTAAACGACTCTTGGGAAGAAGTTCATTCGACCTTGACCCATCACACAGTTACACTCCAGACATCCTCCATGTACACAAGCACCAGCCTGGGTCAAGCCACCATCATGTCCTGCTTGAAGAAACAGGACTGTCCTTGCTAACCCACACAGCACTAGCAGTTATCCTATAAAAACCTACGTCAAATCTTCTCTGCTGAAAAACAAAACAAAAAGAAACAAAGGCTCCCATTTCATTCGGTAAAAGCCAAAGTCCTTCTAATGACCTAGGCCTACAAGATCTGCCCAGTTAATTCTCTGACCTCACCTCCTATCATTCTTTCCTTATTCACTCTTCTCCAGCCACACTGATCTCCTTGCTATTTCTCATATCACCAAACATGCTCCTACATCAGGGCCTTTGCACTTGCTGTTCTCTACCTGGCATAACTTCCCATCAGATGCCATGCCATATACTTTCTCATTTACTTAAGGTCTCTTCTCAAAGGAATATGTTCAGCAATGGCATCCTGACCACCTTATATAAAAAGTCCCTTGCCCCTGGCTCAGAACTTCCTATTAATTCCTGTTAATTTTTCCTCACAGTGTTATCACCACACACATAGTATGTATATTTTAGCTTGTTTATGGATTGATGTAAATTCTACATTTACATTTGCACTGGAATGTAAACCCCCTGAGAACAGACTTTACCTGATTTGTTTTTTAAGATTTTATTTTATTTTATTTTTTAAAGATTTTATTTATTTATTTGACAGAGAGAGACACAGCGAAAGAGGGAACACAAGCAGAGGGAGTGGGAGAGGGAAAAGCAGGCTTCCTGCGAGCCCCCGATGCGGGGCTCGATCCCAGGACCCTGGGATCATGACCTGAGCCAAAGGCAGATGGCTTAACGACTGAGCCACTCAGGCGCCCCTTAAGATTTTATTTTTGAAGTCATCTCTGTACCCAGTATGGTGCTCGAACTCACAACCCCAAGATCAAGAGTCAAATGCTCTATCGACTGAGCCAGCTGGGTGCCCCTACCTGATTGGTTTTTGGTGCATTCTTAGCACCTTGAGGAGCACTGTGCATGTAACAGCAACATGTTAGATATCTACTGAATGAATAGATGTTCTCCTAAGTAACACATGACCAATGAACACAATCTGGGGAAGGAATCTCCTAAGCCAGTCAAGCAAAAGGCATTCCATGAATCACCTCTTTCCTTTCTCATCAGGAGATGGATGACCAAAGGGGAAGATTCACCTAGTCTGGCACCCTAATTTTATAGAAAAAAAACACTAAACCCTAAAGAGAGGAAAATAAACACATATCCCAAAATACTAAGTGCCTCCTGAGTTCTGTTTGTCCTTATTCAATCGCATTGACCATGTCATCATTTCCCTCTTTTCATATTTAATTGTTCTGCACTCACTGGATTCCTCCCTTCCATCCACATTTCTCATAACTTGGGAAGTAGTAGTCTCAATAGATCTGCTTAGCAGTGAGCCCATTTCATGTTTCATCCCTTCAGCAAGCACAGAGCCCTCTTAGCAGGTCTGATGTCCTCTGCCTAGCCAGTGAGACATTTTAGCTGAAATAACATTATTCATTGTTTTATTGAGGTATAAATTACCATACAGCAAAATACACAGATCCTAAGTGCATGGGTAGAAAGAAGTTGATAGAGATAAAACTCATGTAGCATACACACAAGTCAAGACATAGAACATTTTCATGACCTCAGAACAATCCCTTGTGTCTCTTGCAAGCAAATCACTATAACCCCTTCAGAAACAACCAATGCTCTGATTTCTAACATCAGTTGGTTTTGCCTACTTAAGAATTCTATATAAATGGAATTATATGTATTCTTTTTTTGTCTGGCTTCTCTTTTTGCATATTTTTGAGATTCATCCATGTTGTTGGATTATCAAAAATTTCTCCATTTTATTGCTGAGTAGTATTTCATTGTGTGAACATACCACAGTTTATTTTTCCATTCACCTATTAATGGGTATCTTGGCCCTTTCCACATTTCAGCGACTATGAATAAAGCTGTTGAACATGTGTATACAAATCTTTTTGTGCATAGACAAGGTTTTTATGAACCAATCACATGTTTCACTCTTTTTTCTCTTAGGTGAAACCTAGACTTATAAGATTATAAGATTCATATGGGCAGTTCTTAATTTTTTCAGCAGTGTTTTATAGTTTTAATTATAGAGTGCTTGCATATTTTTAATTAAATATTTCATATTTTTGTTGCTATAGCAAATTGTATTGTTTTTATTTAATGCCATATTCCAATTATTGCTAGTTCATAGAATGAAACTGATTTTGCTTATTGATTTTTGTATACTGTATCTTTGAAAAATTCACTTGTTAGTTCTAGTACTTATTTTTTAACTCATTAGAATTTCAACATAACAAACAAGTAGTCTGAGTTTTTATTTTCCTTTCCACTCTTTATGATTGTTTCCTTTCTGTGTGTTATTACACTGTCTAGTTCCTTCAGTAAAATGCTGAATTGTAGTGATGAGGGTGAACTTCCTTAAATTTTCACAATCTTACATATTTCATCATTAAGTAGTGTGTTAGCTGTAAGTTTGACACATATGACTTTTATCTGGTTGAGGGAGCTTCCTTGGGTTCCTAATTGGCTAAGAGTTTTTTATTTTTGCTTTGTTTTGCTCATGACTGAGTATTGAATATTTAAGTATTTTTTTCATCTAATGAAAGGGTACTTTCTGTTTTATCCTGTTAATATATTGAATGACAGTGATTTATTTATTAAACCAAGCCTGAATACCCAGAACAAATTCCATTTGTTCCTGATCTATTATCCATTTGATATATTGCTAGATTTTATTTGGCAATACATTTTTGAAGATTTTTGCATTTCTGTTCATGAGGCATATTGGTCTATAGATTTCTGTTCTAATCTTTGTCTGGTTTTGGTATCAGGTTATTGCTGACCTCAGATATTTTCTAAAAGAGTTTTATAAGATTTGTATTATTTCTTCCTTGTATATTTAATAGATTTCAGCAGTGAACCCATCTGGCCCTAGAATTTTTTTGGTGGGAAGTTTGTTAACTATGAAACCAACTTATTTAATAAATAAAAGGCACTTCTAAGATTTGCTTTTGTGTCACTTTTGGTAATGGATTTGTCAATTTAGTTTCTCCAGTTTATGCGTATACAGCTGTTCATTCTATTGATGCTATACACTTAATGCCTGGGAAGAATTTCTAGTGATGCTGACACTCTCATTTCAGATGCTGGCAATTTGTGTTTGCCCTCATTTTTTTCATGATTCATCTAGCGTGAAGTTTATCAATTTTATTGATTTTTTTAATGAAGCAATTTTTGCTTTTGTTGGTATTTTCTACTCTTTGTTCCTTTTCTTCATTTAATCTGCACTCTAATCTTTGCAACTTCCATGGATTTGCTATTAGATAGCTTTAGGTTTTAATGTTGGTTCTGCCACTGATTCCCTGAACAGGCTTAAGAAATGGACTTAACTTCCTTGAAACTTTTTTTCTTCATCTGTAACATAGGGACAGTAATTCCCACTTTCCATAGTTTTTGTGAGGCTTATATTAGCTGTAAATGTAAATTACCGAGTACAATATCTGCAACACAGTAAGGGCTCTATGGCTGTCAGTTCTTCCCCTTACCCATATCAGGGAGTAAAAAGGGACATATATAGGAGAAAATTTATGTGTCTAATAGGGTCAGGAGATCTGAACTCTCTGGAAAAATCACTGTGTCTCTCTGAGTCTTGCAGTGTATTGTTTTTTGTCTCGAGAGAGACTGACCAAGGGATCACTCAGTTTTCTCCAGATGCAACACATATTTCATGTGTTTGTGAATACAGACTAGGTTCTGCCTACAGTCTCATGACTCCACCATGCCAGCTAATACTAATCCCATGACACCTGACAAAAAGGCAATAGAAAGAAGTTACAGAAACAAGAGATCAAAGGAAAATGATGAGACAGGCTTCAAAGCACATAGAGAAAGAAAGAAAAGGCAGGGGAATGGAAAAGAAGGGGAAGCTAATGGTAGACAGCAAATCAGGCAGAGAGTTGTATTGCTGTTGGTGCTGTCAACTGAGAACCTGCTCATCAGAATTCACAGAGATGATACAGGAAGGAGAGAAATCTGCATGGGCTGGGGGCTGCTTTGAACAGGGCTCAGATCTTCCAAGGCAGAAACTGCCTAAAGCATCATAGCTTAATTTCTGAACTTCCAAATCACCAACTGAGCTTGGCTTAGAAGTGGTAATTCTAAAGTTCTTTAAATTTTAAACTTTCTTTCAAGAAAAAGAAAATCCTAATTTTTCACTGGTTTTGTCCCCAAAAGACTTAATTCGTATTTTCATTTGGAAGGAGTCAGTGAGAGAAGAGAGTGGGTTGTAGAGGAAAAGAGTGATCATCAATAAGAAAAGAGTTAGCTAAACTTTTTGTGCCCCTAGAATGGGACAGATGTCGTCAGGTGTTTCTGCATATTCAATTTCAATTTGCTGTGATCCAGGGACACAAGCCAGGTGGAATAACACTGAAGGGAAAAGGTTATTGAGCTAATTTGGGGACAGTATGTTAAATCTGAAGTGCACGTGTCTTCAAACATAGGGCTAGAAGACAAGAGGCCTGTCAGAGAGGCTTGTTATGCTGCATTTGGTTCAAGGATCAAAGGCATCCCATCACCAGGGAACTTATTAAATATTCAGAATCCCAGATCCTTTCGCAGATCTTGAGTCAGAATCTGGTCATTTGTGTGCACCCTAAAATTTGAGAATCCTTGATTTAGAAAATGAGAAGATATTGTCAATTATCCCTACTGCAATTATAACAGGCCATTTACCTTCAACACTCTGTTTTCATTCCTTAATACTGATGGAAAGTATAATTCTGGTGGCCATTTTCCATCATGGGTAGTCACGGAGTAGGAATGAGACTTGGGCCAGAAGCATCGCTTTGTCACCAGTATGATGACACAGAGAAAGTTACTTATGTTTTTTAAGCTTCCACTTCTGCTTCTACAAAATTAAGCCAATTCATGTAATTAATAGGGTCACAGGGTCGAAAGGGAGATATGAAATAGAGTATGAATCATGCTATACCTCTCCCCAGAAACCTTTAGTGGTTCCTCATAGCCTCCAGATCAATGGACACTGTCCTTCAGGGGCACTCAAAGCTCTTTAGTCTAGCCCTATCCTACTTTTACATCTTCATTTCCTCTCATATTTTTCCATGAATCCTATACTTCTGCCTTTTCCTCAAACAGAACATTCATCTTCAGTTTCCATTCCTATGTCCATTTGGTTCCTTCTGCCGGGCATGGTCTCCTCTCTACCTCTATCTACCAAAATCCTACTCATCCAGGAAGACTCAGTCAGGTCAAATACAGCTGCTTAATCAAGTTGTTACCAGTAGCACTAATCAGACATCATTCAACATTTCTCTGCTCAGTTCCATGACTTGCCCTTTATTCTACAACAGTATTATTTCATTATTTTTTGAGTTGGAGTGAGTCATGTATGCACCTGAAATCACCAATGGAACACAAATACTCTAGGAGAGGGTTATTGTCATTACTTGCTATTCATCATTGTAAACCCCTCAACTACCAGCACAGTACTTTTAACATAATATATAATAAAGGTTTGAGGAAATTGGAAAGGAAAAAGAAAACTTCAAGACACTGGAGATACTTTTACTCTGGAAATTATCTGACAACATTCCTATGTGGTAGGAATAGATTGCTAATAAAGTATGTGCCTATCTAATGATAAGATGGTGGCAGAGATGGTATACATAATTCTATAGAGAGAAATCCCATTAATTTGTGCTTCAATCCGTACATCTCAAATGCTTGCTGTGTGCTCCCTGATGCCCAAGATGCATCTCCATGCTCTCCTTTAGTTTGGGATGTAGGAGAAGCAAAGTCTCAATCACTCCCCACCACATTGGAATTATCTTGATTACTGCTCATTTGAAGTCAGCTGAAGGCTCATATCTTGTGAAAGCATGGACATCCTTTGAAAGGGCATGAAGTCTAGTTCTTGCTGAAAAAAATATTCAGTGAGAGAGATTGTTGCAGAGAGGATACTGAGCAGGAAATCAATATATCTGGATTCAAGTTCTAATTCTGGAACTATGTGACTCCGGGCAAGTCACTTGACCTCTGTGAGCCTTAGTATTCTGTCTTTCACAAATAGATACCATTGCTTAGCTTTCTGTAATTTATAAACTGTAAAGAACTATATATGTGCAGCATATCATTGGTAAATTCAGCCAGCAGGATAAGTTCACTCAGACTGGCAGACTATGAACTACTAGGCACAAGAAGCCAATGACTGTACAATTTAGACCTAATCCTCCCTCTGTGTGGTAGGACAAGTAAGAAGGACAAAAAAGTGACACATTTCTTACTACTTTTCCTGCTCTAGCCCCAGATAAATTCCCCTCTGTTATCTCTACTGAGCCAACAGACCCACAGACTTCTTCCCCCACCCCCGCCTAGTTACTAAAGCAGGAGTTCACTGTCAGAGTCCAAAACACCTTCTAAAAATGGCCTAATGTCAGGAAAACAAAAAGTGAAGTGGCTTTGAGATAGAAGTCAAAATTGCCATTCCCCCCCCCCAAAAAAAATACTTGAATGGAAAGATAGCCCCATGAGGAAGAAAGCAAGATGATTTTAGGGGCACCTGGGTGTCACAGTCAATTGAGCATCCGACTCTTGGTTTCAGCTCAGGTCATGATCTCAGGGTTGTGAGATTGAGCCCTGTGTCAAGCTCTGTGCTCAGTACTGAGTGTGCTTGAGACTCTCTCTCCTTCTCCCCATGCCCCTCCCCACTGCATGCTCTGTCTCTTTCAAATAAATAAATAAATCTTTCAAAAAAGATTTTTCTGAGGTATCTTATGTTTTTTGGTGCTATTGTAAATGGAATAGTTTCTCTAATTTCTCTTTCTACAGTTGCGTTGTTAGTGTATAAGAAAGCAACTGATTTCTGTGCATTCATTTTGCATCCTGCCACATTACTGAACTGCTGTATGAGTTCTAGTAATTTGGGGGTGGAGTCCTTTGGGTTTTCCACATAAAGTATCATGTCGTCTGCAAAAAGAGAGTTTGACTTCTTTTTTGCCAATTTGAATACGTTTTATTTCTTTCTGTTGTCTGATTGCTGTTGCTAGGACTTCTAGTACTATGTTGAACAATCGTGGCGAGAGTGGGCATCCTTGATGTGTTCCTGATCTTAAGGGAAAGGCTCTCAGCTTTTCCCCATTGAGGATGATATTTGTTGTGGGTTTTTCATAGGTGGATTTTATGAACTTGAGGAATGTTCCCTCTATCCCTATACTCTGAAGAGTTTTAATCAGGAAATGATGTTGTATTTGTCAACTGCTTTTTCTGCATCAATTGAGAGGTAAAGGATCTATACTCTAGGAGCTACAGAACACTCATGAAAGAAATTGAAGAAGACAAAAAAAGATGGAAAAATATTCCATGCTCATGGATCGGAAGAATGAACATTGTTAAAATGTCTATGATAGGTGGCGCCTGGGTGGCTCAGTCGTTAAGCGTCTGCCTTCTGCTCAGGTCATTATCCCAGGGTCCTGGGATCAAGTCCCTCATCAGGCTCCCCGCTCAGTGGGAAGCCTGCTTCTCCCTCTCCCACTCCCCCTGCTTGTGTTCCCTCTCTCACTGTGTCTCTCTCTGTCAAATAAATAAACAAAATCTTTAAAAAAATAAATAAAAATAAAATGTCTATGCTACCCAGAGCAATCTATACCTTCAATGCCATCCCAATCAAAATTCCAATGACATTTTTCAAAGTGCTGGAACAAACATTCCCAAAATTTATATGGAATCAGAAAAGACCCAGAATCGCCAAGGAAATGTTGAAAAAGAAAAACAAAGCTGGGGACATCATATTGCCCAATTTCAAGCTATATTACAAAGCTGTGATCACCAAGACAGCATGGTCTCGCACAAAAACAGACATACAGTCCAATGGAACAGAATAGAGAGCCCAGATATGGACCCTCAACTCTATGGTCAAATAATCTTTGACAAAGCAGGAAAAAACATGCAATGGAAAAAAGTCTCTTCAATAAATGGTGCTGGGAAAATTGGACAGCCACATGCAGAAGAATGAAACTTGACCATTCTCTAACACAATACACAAAGATAAACTCAAAATGGATGAAAGACCTCAATGTGAGACAGGAATCCATCAAAATCCTAGAGGAGAACATAGGCAGTAACCTCTTTGACATCACCCACATCAACTTCTTTAAAGATACATCTCCAAAAGCTAGTGAAACAAAAGCAAAAATGAACTTTGGGGGCTTCATCAAGATAAAAAGCTTCTGCACAGCAAAGGAAACAGTCAACAAAACGAAAAGGCAACCCACAGGATGGGAGAAGATAATTGCAAAAGACACTACAGATAAAGGGCTGGTATCCAAGATCTCTAAAGCACTTCTCAAACTCAACCCCCAAAAAACAAGTAAGTCGAAAAAGGGGCAGAAGATATGAAAAGACACTTCTCTGAAGAAGACATACAAACGGCTAACAGACACATGAAAAAATGTTCATCATTAGCCATCAGGGAAATTCAAATCAAAACCACATTGAGATACCACCTTACACCAGTTAGAATGGCAAAAATGGACAGGGAAAGAAACAACAAATGTTGGAGCGGTTGTGGAGAAAGGGGAACCCTCTTACACTGTTGGTGGGAATGCAAGTTGGTACAGCCACTTTGGAAAACAGTGTGGAGGTTCCTCAAAATTTAAAAAGAGAGCTACCCTATGACCCAGCAATTGCACTCCTGGGTATTTACCCCAAAAACACAGATGTAGTGAAAAGAAGGGCCATATGCACCCCAATGTTCATAGCAGCAATGTCTGCAATAGCCAAACTGTGGAAAGAGCCTAGATGCCCTTCAACAGATGAATGGATAAGGAAGATGTGGTCCATATATACAATGGAATATTACTCAGCCATCAGAAAGGATGAATACCCAACTTTTACATCAGCATGGATGGGACTAGAGGAGATTATGCTAAGTGAAATAAGTCAAGCAGAGAAAGTCAATTATCATATGGTTTCACTTATTTGTGGAACATAAGGAATAGCATGGAGGACATTAGGAGAAGGAAGGGAAAAATGAAGGGAGGGAAATTGGAGGGAGAGATGAACCATGAGAGACTATGGACTCTGAGAAACAAACAGGGTTTTAGAGGGGAGGGGGGAGGGGGGATTGGTTAGTCCAGTGATGCGTATTAAGGAGGGCACGTACTGCATGGAGCACTGGGTGTTATATGAAAATGGCTCGTGGATCACCACATCAAAAACTAATGATGTATTGTATGGTGACTAACATAACATAATAAAATTTAAAAAAAGATTTTATTCTACTTATATCATTTCACCTCTAAACACACAACTTCTAGCACAAGAGTGTAGTGGTGAAGAATACAGGTTTTGGAGTCAGACTGACTTGAATTTAAATCTAGCTTCTACTGAGAGCTAGAAGGGGCTAGGATTTGTACTCACAAGCTAACAAGTTAGCTTATCACAGTTTCAAGGATGCTGGTATTTAAATATAACACTCTTGGATCAAAGACAAAGTTCAGTTTGTTACTCACAGCAATAGCAATAGATGGAATATAAGCATTTTTGTCATTTCTCCAAGCCCTAGTTCCCATGGGATGATACAAAAAGGGTCAACTGACACATGTACACACAATGGGCTGTGTTCCAGAAAAGGAACTCTGAGCTTGGGGGAGCCAAATCTTTTATAACAGGTAGTCAGCATGCCTGTCCTATGCTTCAAAGAAGACTTACCTTACTGTCTTCATTGTTGTAGACATCAAGCCAGTTCAACATTTGCCCAGAGGGACACTATCCCTATGTTCCAATCTTCATCATGCAAACACCCTTGAAAAGATAGTCCAAACAGAACAAAGGCCACCAGTTCTTGGGCTTATAACCTTCACAGAAACATGAAAGATCCACGGAGAAGTGTCCACCACTTACAGGATATGATTAAGAATCAAGTTTTACTTCTCTCTGAGCATTGCTTGTGGCTTTATCTGTTTCTACATAATGCAGATAACAGCACATATCGCACAAGGATAGCATGCAATAATCCATATTAAGTGCTTAGCATACTGCCTCATACCTCACTGGTAAGTAGTTTAATGCAACAGAATGACGATGGAGGTATGTGTGGAAATTTCTTCAGATCTTCCCCTAACCCACAGTCCATTCAGATTGATCAATAGGCAGAGAGGCAGCTCAATGTGATTCTCAGGGCTAAGTAAATATAAGAGGCAGCATAATATAGAAAAACAAGGCTATTCAGCTCTACAAATTACCAAGTAGGTGATCTTGGCCACTTAACCTTGGTAAAACTTATTTTCCTCATCTGAAAACGGTCTAATTTATCAAGTTATTATAGCATTTAAATGGGACAATTATGTGATAGTGTTTAGCACATGGCAGTGCTGTTCAGTAAACATTGGTGGACTATCATTAAATACAGGTAATTGTCTAAGTCAACTGGCTCAAGGTAACACTGAAAGTTGCTTTCAGAGCACTTTCATACCCACCACCACCTCTGCAGAACTCCTGACCCACCCATTAAAAAAGAACTGACCAAACAGCAATTATGCTCAAGACTCCACACTCAGTCCATTAATACAGAAAGGCAATGTCTTACTGAAAGCAGCGTCTTAAAATTATATAACATGGCCTCTTAAGATCGGAGAATCCCAGATTTTGAGCAGGAATGATTGATGTATCAGAATATACTTTTTTTCCATAGACCTCAGTTTCACGAGCTTGGCAAGCTGAGCTATGACTTACAAAGATGAAGAAAATCTTTCTCCTTCCCTTATCCTCTCACTCACTAATTGAGAGCTAATGTGATCACTTCTCATTCCATCCACCCATCCATTATGTCATATTCCCTTCTCTATCTTTCCTTTCTTTAATCAAATTTTGATTTATTAAATAGGTATTTCTGTGACTACTGTGTATGATCATTCAGCTAAATGTACTCCAAACACAGTAGGTAACTATAGGAGTACCAAAAATTTTGAGGTTATAATATGATACAGGTTCATGAAAAGAATCAATCTAGTTGGGACTGCAAAGATGTTCACATGTGAAAATTTTAAAATAAACAGCAAAAATAATGCAATCATTCAAGAATCACATACACATGCATACATATAGGACCAAGTGTCCGTTTTTCTTCAGCAAATTCATCACTACTCCAAACTCAAGTCACTTATATCAACACATGCGATGATTACTAAAATAGAGACACAACTATATAGTTTGTAATTTGGGCTGGATAACAGAAACACTACATACTGATAAACTTGCTAGTGTCTCACTTAGAGTTGTAGGAATGAGGGCTAGGGGCAGGTGGTAAGCGGAACCTGACTATACTTTAGTATAGTCCCCCTCAGGAGAGGAACAAGAATGTTGAAGAATAGCAAACCTTTGTTTATTTGTTATCTCTAGCCATCGGGATTGAGTGGAACATGTCAAAGGAAAATTTGTCTTTTAAAACCCTTCAAGAAGCAGGCTGTTAACAATAGTTTGGTAATCTGCCCTTGGCCAGATGGTGCTTAGCAAATGTTTGTTGAATGAATACATGAATGTATAGCTTCCATTATCAGTGGAATTTTGCTACCTCACTTCATCTGGGACACTGAAGGATCCTGGGCAAACAGCCCATCAAGAATTGTTGTTTCCAATGTCTTTGTGTTATAAACCATGGACTTATGTATAAAACATGTGGTGCAGACAGCCTAATTTAAATCCTGAAAGACTTAGGGAAACATTATGTCTACTCAGAAGACTCACAATACAAAATGAGACTTATAGGCATTGTTAGCCATAAAATGCTGAAGAGAGGGAAGATTTCCTTCAGGCAGGTTCATAACACCTTTTCTCCACAGAAGCCTCATATTTTGTTTTGGGAGTTTGGTCCATCCGTCCCAGCAGAGGGGGATGTCTGGGATGTCCACACTAAGAATGTAAACTCTGAATTTCAAAGAAGGCAGGAAGCTACTCTGGGGGGAAGAACAAGAGGATCTACTTCAGACAGAGAGTACAGCCTGGGGACTTCCCACGTTATATCTTATTTTAGGGAATACAGTCCACTGTCATCCTGAGAACACATCAGTATATATCAACAGTATCGTAGCCTTCAAGTCCTGGGACGGTTTATTCATTTCATATTTACTTAACAAACAACTCCAGATCTTTTATTAGTTATCAAGAGCCTACTTATTTACTTTATATATGCTCTCTCATTTAATCTTCAAAACACCCCTGAGAGGTAGATAACATTATTGTCACTACAGATGTGTTATGATTCAGATCAGGAAAATAGGGCTGAAAGCATAATTAAGGTCAAAACATACAAATTGCAAAACTGGTTTTGAGACCTGGAAGTGTCTGATTCCCTTATACAGAAGCAATAGAGACTACTCCACTGCCCCAATGGCACAGATCTAAAAACAAAGAAAATGGAAAGGTCATCCTGTGGGACCATCACACATACATTCAATCCACCTATGAGATAAACCTCAAAGGAGATTGAAAAGATACGGAGAGAAAAGAAAATTCAAGAGTACAAGCTGTCTTAGACCGTATCATTTCATAGTTTAAGTGACACCAATATGCTGATAATTCACAAATCTCTGTCTCTAGACCTCTCCTCTGAACTCCAGTCTTGGATAACCAACTGATTACATAACATCTTCACTTGACGAACAACCACAGCAAACCTAACATATCCCAAATGGAGTTCCTGATGTTTTCCCTGAACGAGCTCCCCTAGGCCTTTCCCATCTCAAGAAATGGCAATTCCATCTTCTTTTCCTACCCCATACCCCATCCTTCAGAAACTTTTGTTGGTCTTATCTTTCAAATATATCCAGAATCTAGTGTCTTCTCTGCATCACTTTTGCTACCACCCTGATCCAAGCCCCTACCATTGGATCATTGCAAAGGCCCCTTCTTAGTTTCCCTGTTTTTCCCATGTCCCCTTTAGCCTAATTTCAACACAGTAGTCCAGTGATCCAATTTCAGCCCCCTCCAATGGCCTGTTGACCTGCAAGTCCAATCGTGATCTCTCCCCCTGCCACCCCACTACCTCTCTGACCTCACTTCACACTGCTCTCACTGCAGGTTACTTGGCTCTATCTATCATCTACTGAATTCCCTCTCTATTGAATGAATTTTTCCCAGGTGCTCACATGGTTTATCCCCTCACCTTCTCCAGGCTTTTTATCCCAATGTCACCTTTAGGGAGGCGCTCCTTGGCCACCAAATCTAAAATTGCAGTGCCTCTCACTCCAAATGTTTGTTATTCCCCATTCATCTTTACTCTCCCTCTTAATGCTTGTAAATATCAACATGCTATATATGGGCTTTTTTGTATTAAATATCATTTCATTCCAATTTAAGTTCCAGGACAGCAGAGTTTATGTCTGTTTCTTTCACTGGTGTATCCCTGATGGCTTAAAAAGTATCTGATATACAATAGACAATAAATATTTGTTGAATAAATGACTCACTCAAAGAATACCTGTTGGGGCACCTGGGTGGCTTAGTCGTTAAGCATCTGCCTTTGGCTCGGGTCATGATCCCAGGATCCTGGGATCAAGCCCTGCATCGGGCTCCCTGCTCCACGAGAAGCATGCTTCTCCCTCTCCCACTCCCCATGCTTGTGTTCCTGCTCTCTCTGTGTCTCTCTCTGTCAAATAAATAAATAAAAAATCTTTAAAAAAAAAAGAATACCTGTTGTTGTTTTAAGGTAAGTATCTTTTATTGCTGATAAGGAGTTTCCTGACATCCTCTGTTTTTTTCTAAGTTTTGGATGTTCATTTTTATCAATACCACATCTTCATTTATTGAGATTATTACATACTTTCTTCTATTGGCTATTAGTCTGAAAAATACACTTATAAACACCCAGCTATTCAATCATCTTATATTCTTCAGATAAATGCTACTAACAGTAGATGATCTGCTAAACATGCTTTCAAGTTCAATCTGCTCATTTTTATTTAAGTCCTTCAAAAAAATTTTGGCATGAGCTATGTTTGAGTGTGGATAAGCATATGCTATCTTTATAAAATGATTAAGATAGCTTTTCACAAGTTTCTTTGCTTTTATACAGTTTGTGTAATAAAGATCTATTACAAAAGCATCATTTGTTTCCTCAAAGTTTTAACTGTCTAAATGTTTTTGGAGATAATTCTTTAATAACTTGTCCATTTAGTTCTTGGTTGTTAATGAATTCAAGTTCTCTGTTTGTTTTTGAGTCAACTTGATAAGATATTTTTGTCAGGCAGAGTCATCCACTTCACCAAATTTCCAATGTTACCATGCAGTTTCTTCTAGTGTATTTTTCAAATTGTAAACTCTTCTGTACAACTCTTCAAATTGTAACTCTTCTGTGTTATTATAAATCCCTGTCATTTCAGCTTTTGTTCATTTGGGTTTCTCCCTTTTCTTTTTTAGACTTTGAAAAGTATCAGTTTATTGTTTTTTTCAAAGAAATAGCTCTTGGATTCAATTCTATTCTGTTATTCAATTCCTTAATCTTTGCTTGTATCTTTATTATTTCTGTCATATTTCTTTTAAAAATACATAACTCTCCTGTGTGCATTTTAATTTTGCTACCTAATCTTACTTGTTTTATTATTCTTCCTCATCTTATCTCCTTCGTCCCCCTTGTCATTACAAATCATCCTCATCTTATGGGGCATCTTAATAGCTTCTCCCTTCTAGCATCCTGCTCTTGTTTCATAGAAGTTGTATCTTATATCTCACAGAACTTTGTAAGAGTTTTCCAAGCACTTGCGGGATCTTCATAAGTCACTTCCTGAGTCTTCAGGTCAATTGTCTCTTTCCTTTTTTTAGAATATGGGGGATTTTGCTTGTTTGTTGTTTGCGCTTTGTTGCTGTTTTTTCTGCATAGGCTAATGCTTGTCTTTGGACAGAATGCATGGTGGTACCTGACCTTATTCACATCCACTTAAATACTAGTGGAATCATCTTCTCATATTGTTATCAGGCAATTCAAATCAAAATCAATCACAATTTCTTGTTCAGGTCTGCCTTACTCGAGTGTTCTGCTGGACTAAGATGGTATCGTATCTATATTCCTATACTCATAACTCAGGATAAATATACAATTAAACCTATAGCCTCAGCTTGTGTTACCATGAGTGTTCTCCCAGTCTCAAGCTCCAGCTGTAACAATTTCCTACAGGGCCAACGTCTCTTGCAATCATTTATTCAACAAACATTTTTTTTATATTTCAAGATTTTATTTATTTATTTGAGAGAGAGAGAATGAGAGAGAGAGAGAGCACACGAGAGGGGGGAGGGTCAGAGAGAGAAGCAGACTCCCTGCCGAGCAGGGAGCCCGATGCAGGACTCGATCCAGGGACTCCAGGATCATGACCTGAGCCGAAGGCAGTCGCTTAACCAACTGAGCCACCCAGGTGCCCTATTCAACAAATATTTACTGCACACTTCATGCGGGTAAAGCGCTGCTTGCAGCATTTGTCTCTCCTTATTTTCTGAGAATCTGTCTTCTGAGACCTGTTGGTCTAAAACGAGTGATCAGAAATTGTGAGCAGAAGGGGACAATATTTGCACTACCCCAAAATACTACCCATTTGGAAGATGGGTAGTGGCTTAATTCAGGCTGCTGTAACAAATATATCATAAACTGGGTAGCTTAAACAACAAACGTTTATTTTTCATAGTACTAGAGGCTGAGAAATCCAAGATCAAGGTGCCAACAGATCCCATGTCTGGCGAAGGCCCTCCTTCTTGGTTTGCAGATGGCCGTCCCTTCTCATTGCATCCTCGTGTAGCAGGGGACAAGCTCTTGTTCTTATATGTTCTTCTCATAAGGGCATTAGTCCCATTCCTGCAGGCTCCACTCTCATGACCTAATTATAACCCAAAGGCTCCATTTCCTAATGCCATTACCTTAGGGGTTACGATGTTAATATATGACCTTCTGGGGCCAGGAAAGTGGTGGGGGCAGTGACACAAACATGCAGTCCGTAACAGATAGAGACATAATTTTCTGGTTGATAAAGACCTGGGTCTCTGATCCAGAATGAAACAGAAAACAAAAGAAAAAGAATGTTCCTCCCTCTTTCAGGCCAGTGGTACTGCTATTTCATGAGGTGACACAGGATTCTGATACCAATTATTGGTATCAATCCATCTTTCTCAGTCTTATAGTAACAGAAATTAGAAATGCTCCTAGATTCCTGCCATGGGATGTCTCACAGACTTTGTCTTCCCAGTGTTTTCATTTTTTTTTTTAAGGGAATAGTCAAATTTTATACTGAAGGCCATTCAGGCCGTGCTGAGTATCCCCACTTCTGGAGTCTTGTGTGTTCTTAGGCAAAGATAAATCCCTTGGTCATATTCTAGCTGTTGGGGCACTTAGGAGGACACCCATGCACCACAGAACTCTGATATAGTAAAATGAATCAACTAGAAGATCAGTCTCCTCAGACTGGAATTCTCAAACCATAAAACCAGCACTTGTGTGGTGCTTCCGCCCGGAGCCTGCTGATGTCCATTTGGATAACAGGCACAGCATGTATTTCTAGGAACAGCTGCCTCTCCTTCCTCCTTTGGCAGCCAGGACATTGCAGCTAAAAAGATCTGTTTTCCTTCTAGCTGCTACAAAGTCGGAAGCAGTGCAAGTCCTATAATACTCCGGCCCATGTAGCGTCATCTGTCAGGGGCATGCAGGGGAGAGTCTGAAATTCACCAATCACAGATACCACCTATGCAGACCATCCAGCTCTGGATGAGAAGCTAAGGTGTATGAGAAGCATTTGGAGTCAGTTAGGCCTTAGGAATAAGAAAGAATGAACTCTGGAGTCCGATATGCCATTTAAGCAAGTTACTCTTTTCTCTTGTCATTTTATCCCGTAGCTCATGTAAAGAACGAAGGTAACAGGGGTTATCTCACAGTGATATTGTGAAGACCATATAAGAGAATTTATGTTAAATTCCTGGCATATGAAGTATGCCCTCAAAAGAATAGTTTTGCTCAGGGCAAGGACTAGGATAAAGCAAATAAGGCATTCTCCGGGGCACAAAGTTTAAGGGGCACCAAAACAACCCAGTAACCAAAGTAAATACTATTTTAAAGTGATCTTTTAAAAATTAAAAATTAAAAAATTAAAATTAATGCAAAAAATCTATAATGGACAAAATATCTAAATTTTTAGATTCTCACCATGTACTCCACCCCTGTTTTGTCTCATCCTAATCCCAGCACTGTTTTCAGTACAATTTTATTTACAAAATTAGGAGCCAGCCAGTGGGCTATAGTTTGTTGATTTGATTTTTTTTAAATATTGCATTAAAATATTATTTTTATTGATTACTGAGTTTTAGGGGCCGGTGCCTTAAATTTTGTCCATGAGATGAATTCCTCACTTACCTAACCGTACTCCAGGCTCTGGTTCTGCTAAGTACCATTTCTTAGTAATTTCTTATTTGCTGTTTTCAATCTCAGTGAGAAAATCCACATGTTCTCTCCTCCTTCCCCTAAACTCCTCTCCTCTCTTGTTCTCTACTTAGCATCAAGAATTATTACCAGCATGCCCCTAGCTATAAAACATGGCCACACTCATTACAGATTATGACAAACAAACATTACTACAAAAAATACCATATCATATTACAAACATGGCCATATTTAAGGAAATGCCCCAAACCTTAATGGTCTTGCCCAAGTTGACTTATTGAATAGTAGGAGGCCCTAGCTTCTCTAGAGGTTCCATACAAAATATTTCCACAATATCTAGGGTGCTTACAAGTACAGGCCCCACCATTTTATAAGCACCAAGTAAGATCACTTTCCTCTGAAAAGCTATGACAGGGGTGAACGAAGTGTTTTGACAAGTTTTAGGGGAAATACAGATGTGCAATGTATACCTACCTTTAGGGAACTTAGGGACTCAGGGGTAGGAATGAGAAATGACTGTAAAATAATAATAATCCTCCACTGGGTGCATATTACATGTTATATTCTGTTATATGTATCATCTCATTTAATCCTCATAAAAAGATTTTGCTTGTAAGTAACTAGGCACAGACTGACTTGCACAATCAGCTAGTGACTAGCATTTCTAGGGTCTTTCCTACTTTACCACAATGAATTGTAGACAGCACTTTACATTTTAGGAGGTTTTTTTCCAAATACAGTTTCCACTTTTCCTTTGGAACCTTTGGAAATAACATTCCCATTTGCCACAAGAGGAGCCTGGGGTCCACAGAGCTACCAAAAAATATTTTCCAGCACTCTATCTTTAACAATTTGGTGTTTCTCATCTACGAATTCTTCATCAAAACTCCTTAGCATTGTAAATAAGTTTACTAAACTATTTCTTGTGTAGACTCGTGGGGCAAACATTATATTCAGTTCTCAAGGTCAAGCTTAAATGTCACCTTCTGTGCTGGACTGGCATCCTCCATTTACCTTCCAGAGCCACTGTCCACCCTCCCCCACACTTCTCTATCCTGCACCTCACCCTGGAGGCCAGCTGCTATGGACCACACCAACAGCTCCCCCTGGCTTCCTACTGGATTTACCTAAGCAGGGAGCCCCACTAGGAAAGCTGAGAAAGAGGGAAAAATGAAGTTGGGGCTCCCTGACTCCTTCTCTGTGAGAGGACCTCAGGCCAATTGTCCCACCACAACAGCTCCACTGCCACTCACACATTTATTATATATTCCTGTGCCTTCTTATACTCTACCCACATCTTTGTAAACAGTCCCTATTTAAGCCCTAATTTACATGTGCTCTTCTATTTGGACCCTGACTGACACAGCTCCCCTGTGAACCTCAATACTGTTAGAGTTGCTTTGATAGACCTGAGTTTGAATCCCAACACTTCCACTCTGTGCCCTGAGAGAGATTCTCAATTTCTCTGAGGCTCAGATAATCACCCCTGACCCACCACTAGGAACACTCACCAGAAGTTATTCATTTCTCATCACGTATTCAAGACATACTTGTTAAACCTCCATTATGTGCAGCACATGAAGAAAAAAATGTCTGTCTTGCCTTCCGCCAGAAAATTCACATTCCAACTGGGATATATAGATAGTAGAGGTATACAGGGTCTCTAAGGGAACCTGCAGCATAAGGCCGAGATGGGAATGGTGAGCCCTTAAAGAAAGGTATCTCAAGGGCCTCTCAAACTCAACAAGCCCAAATCCCCAAACTTAGTCCTCTTCTAAGAGCTCCTGTCTCAGTGAATGAGTACCACCACCCCCTCATGCAGGCCAGAAACCTAGGAGCCATCTTTATGAGCCCCTCGCCTCACTCCCCAAATGAAACCAATCAGTAATTTTCTTTATTGCCTTCTAAAATATCCTTAGAATCTGCTCACTCAATCTCACCCATAATCAAACCACTGTCAGCACTCACTTGAAATTACAATGACTTTTTCCATATATACTTGCCCACAACCCTTTCCCCACCAAGTCATCTTCTATATGGCAGCCAGGCAGCCATAGTGATCTTTATGAGATGAAAATCTTAGCAGGTTGGCCTGCAATGGCTTTGATTTCAAGTTAAAGTGTGGACTCATTAAAAATGTTCACCATTCTGAGCGCTGTGAATTGTGCAAGACTGTTGAATCACAGATCTGTACTTCTGGAACAAATAATGCAATATATGTTAAGAAAAGAAAAGAAGAAGAAGATAGCAGGAGGGGAAGAATGAAGGGGAGTAAGTCAGAGGGGGAGACGAACCATGAGAGACGATGGACTCTGAAAAACAAACTGAGGGTTCTAGAAGGGAGGGGGGTAGGGGGATGGGTTAGCCTGGTGATGGGCATTAAAGAGGGCACATTCTGCATAGAGCACTGCGTGTTATGCACAATGAATCATGGAACACTACATCAAAAACTAATGATGTAATGTATGGTGATTAACATAACAATAAAAAATTTAAAAAAAAAAGAAAGAAAAAGAAAAATGTCCACCATTCCTGATGTGGTTTGGCTCTTGCCTCCCTGGTCTCATCCAATGACACTCTACCCCCTACTCTCCCTCCTCCCTTACCCCCAACACTCACCTTCTCTCAGACCCCTACCTCATGCTCCCCTCCAACACAGGAGTCTGTTTCCTCTGCCTCTGAAGTCTTCTCTCCCCTCCTTTTCACCTACTTCTCATTCTTTGGGATCAGTTCTTTGAGGAAGCCTTGTCTGACCTGACTCTATCATCCCCTGTGCAATGGGCTCACATAGAATGGAATCTCCCTACTGCATGGCACAAGTTTGCTTTTGTCTGTATTCTGATAGAATAATCCTCATTCACTGAACTTTATTTAAGCATTAATTATGAGCTTAGTAATAGTTAGTAACATGAGGACAGGGACTATGTGTTACTCTGTTCATCGATGTATCCTCAGCATGAACTAGGAGTTCAAAATATTTGATAAATTTTTTTAAAGATTTTACTTATTTAGAGACAGAGAGAGAGCCTATGCATGAGCACAGGAGCAGGGGGAGGAGCAGAGGCAGAAGGAGAAACAGACTCCCCACTGAAGCAGGAAGCCCAACACAGGGCTCAATCCCAGGACCCCCAAGATCATGACCTGAGCCGAAGGCAGACCCTTAACTGACTGAACCCCCCAGGTGCCCCAATATTTGTTAAATTTTAGAGCAAAATACCAGGAGGGAAAAGAAATGGCAGTGGATCCTCCAGATTAAAAGGTATCCATTAAGCATTAAAATATGTCATTTTAAAGCATTTCTGAAAATATTACATTTTCCTTGTCTTCTTAAGGTGCATTAGAAATAACTCAATATCTATTGAAGGCTCTAAATCTTTATTAGGAACCTTGGTTATTGGATTTTCTTCTAACACTAGCTGGCTTTTGACTTCTGTACTTTTGTAGATTCCTCAGCCTGCAGATTCCTGCTCTCTGCTGTCAGAGCTGGCAGTGTCCTTTCTGGCTTGTGTCATTGTGCCTGCCTCCAACAGCCTCTTTTATGCCTTCTCATTTGTTGCTCTGAATCTCCTGCAGACTGGGAAACTAGATAACCAAGGCGGTTGTATTGAGTGTGAAGACAGATTGACACATTCCAAATGAACCCACAGGGTTCTTCTAAACTAGATCTAATGACATCCAGTACCCCCTGCATGCCTAAGACCAGCCACTCTCATCCCACTTTTGCATAGTTCTTTGCTTCTTTCTCTTTTTTTTCCCCCTTCATAGCTTTTATTTGGCAAGATTGGCCTTCTAGGGACTTGGCAGCTAACAGGAACTTTCCTTTCTGATAGCAAACCCACCAAAATGGTACACCTGACCATCAGGGTTTCAATGTCCTTGTTGTTTTTCACTGTTTTTAGGTACTCAGTAATATATGCAAGAGTTTACTTCTCTGCAAGTCTCATGCAGAAGCTCAGAATTGGAGGAGTTTTTTTAGGGTTTTTTGGGGGGAGGGTATTTGTTTTGTTTTGTTTTTGGATAAATGGGTTTTACCCTAAAGAGATGGATACCAAAGACATCAATCAGTTATTTGAAGCATGTGACACTTTTAGCAGGCAGATCAAGACTGGGTATCGATGACAATGATCTTATTCTTAGTCATAAAGAACCTCCCTGCCTTTATCCCATTAGAATAATATTAATTACTTCCACCTTGAGTTAAAGGGAAGCGGGGGTTTGGGGGGAGTCAAACTGCTTATTAAAAACTTGGGAATGGTTTTGCTGGCTGTGGAGGGACACCAAAGCCAAGTAAGAGACTGGTGTAGGGAACTGCTCAAGTACAGAGCAAATGAGAAAGCAACAGCTCTCAATCCTATCTCCAATTTGCAGACTTGGCCCTTTCGAGTTGATTGCATGCTTTAAAAATGCATTAAGGAAAAGCAAGGAAGACAGAGAAAACAAAATTTGGAGTGACAGAGGGCTTACAAGCTAAGAATCAGGCTCTGATTCAGAGGGCAACTTCTTGAATGATTTTCAAGACTAGGGCTAACATTTGTCTTTGTAGAGTCAGCCAGAGCAGCCTTTGTTCTGTTAGGTAATTACCCCCATTGATACGTATGTGACGTTAACGGCAGGTTAAAATCAAAGGTGAACAAAAATAACAGCACTGTCTGTTCCCTGAAAAAAAAAAAAAAACAAAACAACAGTTATGACCACAGTTTTCTACATGCTAGGAAGAGGCCAAAGATGCATCATTTATCTGGGGCTGGAAAACACCCTGATGAGAAACTGGAAGACCAGCAAGAACAGAGGTAGCTAGGCTCGGCAAACAGCTGGACGAGCAGGGGACTCAGGATAGGACATACTTACATAAGAGGCCCCTATCCTCCTGCATTTGTGGAGTAACAATGAATCTGAGTACAGTTTATTGAGGGTAATTTCCCACCCAGGTATGTTTTTAAACTGTTTTCCACCCAAAGGGCTTATTTGGCTCTGTCTTGGAATGGGCTTGAAAACCAGGCTATTCTAAGAAGCTCTCTTTGTAACAAACAAAACAAGGCATTAGCAGGAATAGGAATGATGAGAAGGCAGATGCCAAGGTGTAGAGGAAAGAGCCCCAGACACAGAGCAGATGATCTGAACACTAATCTCATTATATCATTCACTAGCTCTGTGACCTTGAACACAGTGGGTTCTGAGGCTTCTAGTCTAGTTTCTTCAACTTTAAGTGGCCAAGTTTGGCCACACTCTTCCAAGGTTACATTCAATGTACTGGAGACTCTATGATTTATAGGAATTTTGGACACTTGAATTTTATGGTTCATCATGGTATCGGATGTTGGGGAGGACAGTGAAGAATAAAAGAAATCTTGGTCTTAGAGTAGAAAGAGCACTAGACTTGAAGTAACAAGTAGTGTTTCTTCTCTAAGCCCCAATTTGCATTTCTAAAAAATGGGTATAACAATAAGGTACTTCACAGTGTTGTTGAGGGGATTCAATAAAACAATGTGTGCCTAAACTATTTCTGTAAATCTTTTAGGAAATCATGCTCCAGGCCCTCAAGGACTTTAGTTTATTGGGTGGGGGGGAGGGGCCAAGACTAACAGGGAACCATGGTTCTCAAACTTCAATGTACATGCAAATCACCTGGAAATCTTGTTAGAGATGTAGATTCTGGGGTGGAACCCCAGATGCCACATTTCTAACACATTCAGAGACTGATGCCTAGTTCACATTTTTAGTAGAGAGGCTAATAAACAGGTATGTTTAAAACAAGACACTATATAATAAAGCATGTGCATGATACATACCATGAGTGAAAGCCTCTACTCCTTCCCACCTACCAAAATCCTATCCCCCCTTCAAGACCAGTTCAAGCAGTATGGTTCAGACTACCACAACCCTTTCTTCATAAGGGGTGGGGCAGAACTCCAGTCTAATAACTTTCCCAGGTGACTGAGATATTAAATTGGTTTAGCACCAAACACTACAGAGGTGGTTGTCAGCCCTGGCTGCATGTTAGAATCAACTGCAGAGTTTAAAAAATGGAGAGGCTCAGGCCACAGGCCAGCTAATAAATTGAAGGTCATTAAAGCACCCCAGGTGGTTCTAATGTGAGCCAAGTTTGAGAACTACACACCATACTCAAGTCTACTAGTGAAGATAGGGACCACGTTGGCTTGGTTTACCACTCTATTTCTGGAGCCTGACACAGAACCTGGCATTCAACAATATTTGAATGAATAAATCATTAATAATAAATAAATAAATAAATTAATTAATTAATAATAAATGAACAAAAGTAATGAAAATTTAGACTACCAGTTATTTCCTTAATCTCTTTCCTGATGCCCAACAAAACCAAGTCCTAAAGCACAGGGCTAAGGTTCACTTCTGGCATGGATTGCCCAGGTCAGAATCCTGACTACCACTCAACACCCACACAATCTTCGGCAAGCTTCACAACCTAACTGTCCCTCAGTTACCTGCTCTGTGACCTAAAGAGGATAACAATATTACCCACTGTTTAGAGTTTGGCAATAATTAAATGAGTGAGGACATGGTAAGCATGCAGAAAAGTTTCTGGCACATAGTAACCACATAGTGACTGACAGCTATGTTTATATTCCATCGCTGAGCACACAGTGGTTCTAAGAGTTCTGCAAGTGGTCAGATCAATGAGCATTCTCCTGTCATTCAACAAACTGATATTTCTTAAAAGTCATCTCTATTCCATGCAGAGAGAATCTGTGACTGTAGCTATAGCAGCAAAAGGAGAGACACAGGACTGTTTTTACATTATTTAAAATATAGTGGGCGAGGTGTACATTGAGCAAGTTATTTCAAAGTGATGAGTAATAAAAAGTTATTTTAAGTGTCCTGACTATTACAAAGGAAAAAGGATCATGAAGACATAGAAAGGGGATGGGAAGGCAACTACAACAATGTCTAATAGGTACGATTAATACGGGAAAGACTTCCTAGAGAAGGAGGGATGCTCAAGCTGATCTGGCTGAGCAAAGGGAGAGAGATTGCAGAGCCTTCCAGGGAAGAACACTCATAAAAGCTAGGAAGCATGGAAGAGCAAACTATGCTTTAGGCACTGAAAGAAGGCAGGTGTGGCTGGGACATAAGGGAGCTTAGGTTGGGTTTTGAGGCCTGGGTAAGACTGGGAAGGCAATGAACAAAACAGAGGGAGTAAAGACAGAAAAGTGAAGCTGAACATGGCATTTATTCATTCAGGAACTAGGCAAGGTGACATGCTGGGAAATAATAAGAATGTTTGTGAGCCATAAGGAGGTATGTCTGATAGGATCAAAGAGGACCTATTGATCGCCATGTGATATGGCTCTACGGGAATGGCCATGCCAAATTGTAGCCACCCTGGAAAGCCTGGCAGATGATTTTGACATCTTTGTGGCAGTCTCTACTTCTGCCCTCCTTTCTCTCTCCTCATGATTCCTTCCCCTGCTCTACTAAGGTTCCTTTATTAACACATCCCCTCTTTCCTTCTCTTCCAAAAATCAATTGGAGAAGGGAATATCACAAAGAAATCATTTGTAGAGTTGAATTTTCTAAAAAAAATAAAGTAATTCTTAATTGGTATGTACCCCAAAATATGGCCAAAGACATACCAATAAAATTAGATAGAATTGTGAGTTATATTCACAATATACAAAATCACATTGATAGATTTGAAAGTATCTTCTTCAGAGAGGTTGTTTATACATTTATAATAAAATGAGATTGTTTTGTCATAAAAAAAAGGAAATCATTGGTATATCCCAGATGTGAAATCAGAAAGAAATAATTTTGAGGTATAAGCTCCAACTTTTATTAGCTATAGGACTTGAAGCTTCAGTTTCTTCATCTGTAAAATGGAGTAATAATATCCATATTAGAGATCTCCTAGAAAAAGAACGAATAAGATATGCATATAATGGTGTGTGTCTGTGTGTGTGTGTATAGTGAGAAAGAAAAAAGATAAAGAGGAGGGATTATAAGGAATTGGCTCATTTGATCATGGGAGCAGGCAAGTCTGAAATCTGCAGGCAGAGAGATAACCCAGCAAAGAGTCGATGTTATAGCTGGAATCTGAAGGTGGCCAACAAAAGGCCTAAGTCCTTCAACAAATGGGATGAGATCCACCCAAATTATGGCAGGTAATCAAAATTATTCAAAATCTACAGAGTTATATGTGAATCACATATAAAAAACACCTTCACAGAAACATCTGGATTTTTGACCAAACATCTGACCACAATAGCTTAGCTAAATTGACATAAAACTAACCACACTATACCTTTACCTACACCAAGGATGATACTTGGATCACACTGGCTAATATACATGGATAAACATGGGCAGGTTCCTTTGTTCTCTAAACCTCAGTTTCCTTATCTGTAAATTGCAAGTAAGACTATCTTGCAAATCAGAACAAAAATGAGCTATCACCTCATACCTTTCAGAGTAGCTAAAATCAACACAAGAAACAACAGGTGTTGGTGAGGATGTGGAGAAAAAGGAACCCTCTTGCACTGTTGGTGGGAATGCAAACTGGTGCAACCACTGCGGAAAACTGTATGGAGGCAACTTCAAAAAAGATGGAGGAGTAGGGGACCCTACTCCAACCATTCCCAGAATTGAGCTGGATATCTACCAGACCACTCTGAACACCCACGAAATCAGCCTGAGATGTAAGAAGATAGATCTAGATCTCTACAAACAGAATATCGTAGGCGGCTGGTTTTGAGGTATGAAGCAGTAAGCCATCATTCTGCAGGCACATATAGGAAGATAAACAGAAGGGGGAGGGAGCTGTGAGGATACTACACCACCAGTGAACGATAGCCTTCCACACTGGGGACAGGGCACAGACTCGCAGACAGGTAGCCATGGGGAAAGGACTTTAGGGCAGCCCCCTGGACTGAAACCCAGAGCAGTGGGACCCCACTTATGAACTGGGGGTGGCTGGTAGTTTTAGAAGCACAAAGGGCAGAGACCGTCCTGACCTGGAGGCAAGGACTAGGAGTGCTGCTGAGGGGTGCACAACCCAGGATGCTGGAGTTTATAGCAGCACAGACAGAAACGGAGATAGTGTGGCCTGGAGAGCTCACTGAAGAACAGACTGCGATCTCTCTGCTCTGAGGCAGAAGGTTGGAAATGATCTCTTCAGCTCTGACTCTCAGAAGAGACACGGAAAGCCGCCAGGGAAAGCCACCAGAGAACAAAAGTCCCCCAAAACCGGTTTTCACTGAGCCTATCCCCTGCCACAGGGGCAGGGCAACTCTGCCCAAACAGGGTTGCCTGAGTAACAGCGCAGCAGGCCCCTCCCCCAGAAGACAGGCTGGGAGAACAAGAGGCTGGCAACCCTAGGGTCCCTATAAAACAGGTGCATCTTGATTGTGTTGTGGTCAATAATTTGGACTCTGTACATTTCCTCAACTACCCCTCAACAGAATGACTAGGAGGAGGAACCCCCAAAATAGGAAAGACTCAGAGAGTGTGACTTCTGCCACAGATTCACAAATGGATACAGATATAACCAAGATGTCGGAGATGGAATTCAGGGTAGCAACTGGGAGGACAATAGCTAGAATGGAGAAATTGATTAATGGCAACATAGAGTCTCTGAGGGCAGAAATGAAAGCTGAATTGGCAGAACTTAAAAATGTTATCAATGAGATCCAATCTAATCTAGATAATCTAACAGCTAGGGTAACTGAGGCAGAAAAACGAATTAGTAATCTAGAAGACCAATTAATAGACAAGAAGGAAAAAGGAGGCCAGGGAAAAACAATTCAAAACCCTGAAAATAGTACCAGAGAGATAAGTGACGCCATGAAACATTCCAGTGTCAGAATTATTGGGATCCCTGAGGGGCTGGAGAGAGAGAGAGAGGACTAGAAGATATATTTGAGCAAATCATAGCTGAGAACTTCCCTGATCTGGGGAATGAAACAAACATTCGTGTCCTAGAGGCAGAGAGGACCCCTCCCAAGATCAAGGAAAACAGTCCAATGCCCCGGCATGTAATAGTAAAACTCGCAGATTTTAGAACCAAGGAAACCATCTTAAGGGCAGTTAGGGGGAAGATTCCTTATGTACAGAGGGAGTAACATCAGAATAACGTCAGACCTATCCACAGAGACCCGGCCAGCCAGAAAGGCCTGGCAAGACATAGTCAGGGTACTAAATGAGAAGAACATGCAGCCAAGAATATTTATCCAGCAAGGCTGTCATTTAGAATGGAAGGAGAGATGCAGAGCTTCCTAGACTGGCAGAAACTAAAAGAATATGTGACCACTAAGCTGGCCCTGCAAGAAATATTAAGGGGGCTGCTATAAAAGGAGAAAGTCCCCAAGAGTAATATAGAACAGAAATTTACAGGGACAATCTATAAAGACAAGGTCTTCACAGGCAACACGATGACAATAAATTCATATCCTTCAGTAATCACTCTCAATGTGAATGGCCTAAATGCTCCCATAAAATGGCACAGGGTTGCAGACTGGATAAAAAGACAGGACCCATCCATATGCTGTCTACAAGAGACTCATTTTGAACCTAAAGATTTACCTAAAGATACATCCAGACTGAAAGCGAAGGGATGGAGATCCATCTTCCATGCCAATGGACCTCAAAAGAAAGCTGGGGTAGCAAATCTCATATAAGACAAATAGATTTTAAGCTAAAGACTGTAGTTAGAGACACAGAAGGACACTATATCATTCTTAAAGGGTCTATCCAACAAGAAGACCTAATAATTGTAAATACTTAGGCCCCCAACATGGGAGCAGGCATCTACATAAGCCAACTGTTAATCAAAATAAAGAGTCAAATTGATAACAATACATTAATTGTAGGAGACCTCAATACTCCACTCTTAGCAATAGACAGATCATCTAAGCAGAAAATCAGCAAAGAAACAAGAGCTTTGAGGACACACTGGACCAGATGGACCTCATAGATGTATATAGAACATTCCACCCTAAAACAACAGAGTACTCATTCTTCTCGAGCGCACATGAAAATTTTTCCAGAATAGACCACATACTGGGTCACAAATGAGGTCTCAACCGATACCAAAAGATTGAGATTATTCCCTGCATATTCTCAGACCATAATGCTTTAAAACTGGAACTCAATCACAAGAAAAAATTTGGCAGAAATTCAAACACTTGGAAGCTTAAGACCACTCTGCTCAATAATGTTTGGGTCAACCAGGAAATCAAAGAAGAACTTAAACGATTCATGGAAACCAATGAGAATGAAAACACATCAGTCCAAAACCTATGGGATACTGCAAAGGCAGTCCTAAGGGAGAAATACATAGCCATCCAAGCCTCACTCAAAAAAAATAGAAAAATCCTGAATTCACCAACTAACTCTACACCTTAAAGAACTAGAGAAAAAGCAACAAATGATGCCTAAGCCATTCATTAGAAGAGAAATAATTAAGCTTAGAGCAGAGAACAATGAATTAGAAACCAGAAACACAGTAGATCAGATCAACGAAACTAGAAGCTGGTTCTTTGAAAGAATTAATAAGACCAATAAACCAATGGCCAGACTTATCCAAAAGAAAAGAGAAAGGACTCAAATTAATAAAATTATGAATGAAAGGGAAGAGATAACATAACACCAAGGAAATAGAAACAATTATTAGAAATTATTATCAACAACTCTATGTCAATACGCTGAGCAACCTGGAAGAAATGGATGCCTTCCTGGAAACCTATAAACTACCAAGACTAAAACAGGAAGAAATCGACCACCTGAATAGGCCAATAACCAGTAACAAAATTGAAGAAGTGATCAAAAACCTCCCAAAAAACAAGAGTCCAGGGCCTGATGGATTCCCTGGGGAATTCTACCAAACATTCAAAGAAGAAATAATACCTATTCTCCTAAAGCTGTTTTAAAAAATAAAAACAGAAGGAAAGCTTCCAGATTCATTCTATGAGGCCAGCATTACCTAAATCCCCAAACCAGGCAAAGACCCCATCAAAAAGGAGGATTTCAGACTGATATCCCTGATGAATTTGTATTCTAAAATTCTCAACAAACTCCTAGCTAATAGGATCCAACAATACATTAAAAGGATCATCCACCATGACCAAGTGGGATTTATCCCCGGCATGTAAGTGTGGTTCAACATTCGAAAATCAATCAGTGTGCAGAACACATTAATAAGAGGAGAGAGAAGAACCATATGGTCATTTCAAATGATGCAGAAAAAGCATTTGATGAAATACAGCATCCTTTCCTGATTAAAACTCTTCAGAGTATAGGGATAGAGGGAACATTCATCAAGTTCATAAAATCCATCTATGAAAAACCCATAGCAAATATCATCCTCAATGGAGAAAAGCTGAGAGCCCTTCCCTTAAGATCAGGAACACATCAAGGATCCCACTCTCGCCACTATTGTTCAACATAGTACTAGAAGTCCTAGCAACAGCAATCAGACAACAAAAAGAAATAAAATGTATTCAGATTGGCAAAGAAGCAAACTCTCTTTGCAGATGACATGATACTTTATGTGGAAAATCCAAAAGCCTCCACCACAAATTCCTAGAATTCATACAGCAATTCAGTAGTGTGGCAGGATACAAAATGAATGCACAGAAATCAGTTGCTTTCTTATACACTAACAATGGAACTGTATAAAGAAAAATTAGAGAAACTATTCCATTCACAATAGCACCAAAACCCATAAGATACCTCGGAATAAACCTAACCAAAGAGGTAAAGGATCTATACTCTAGGAACTGCAGAACACTCATGAAAGAAATTGATGTAGACACAAAAAGATGGAAAACGATTCCATGCTCATGATTTGGAAGAATAAACATTCTTAAAATGTCTATGTTACCCAGAGCAATCTATACCTTCAACATCATCCTGATCAAAATTCCAATGACATTTTTCAAAGTGCTAAAATTTGTATGGAATCAGAAAAGACCCCGAATCAGGGGCACCTGGGTGACTCAGTTGGTTAAGCAACTGCCTTCGGCTCAGGTCATAGTCCTGGAGTCCCGGGATCGAGTCCCACATTGGGCTCACTGCTCGGCAGGGAGTCTGCTTCTCCCTCTGACCCTCTGACCCTCTTCCCTCTCGTGCTCTCTATCTCTCATTCTCTCTCTCTCAAATAAATAAATAAAATCTTTAAAAAAAAAGAGAGAGAGAGAAAAGACCCCGAATCGCCAAGGAAATGTTGAAAAAGAAAAAAGCTGGGGGCATCACATTGCTTGATTTCAAGCTATATTACAAAGCAGTGATCACCAAGACAGCATGGTACTGGCACAAAAACAGACATATAGACCAATGAAACAGAATAAAGAGCCCAGAAATGGACCCTCAATTCTATGGTCAACTCATCTTTGACAAAGCAGGAAAGAATGTCCAATGGAAAAAAGACAGTCTCTTCAACAAATGGTGTTGGGAAAATTGGACAGCCACATGCAGAAGAATGAAACTGGACCATTTCCTTGCACCACACACAAAAATAGACTCCAAATGGTTGAAAGATCTAAATGTGAGACAGGAGTCCATCAAAATCCTACAGGAGAACACAGGCAGCAACCTCTTTGACTTCAGCCACAGCAACTTCTTCCTAGAAACATCACCAAAGGCAAGGGAAGCAAGGGTAAAAATGAACTATTGGGACTTCATCAAGATAAAAAGCTTTTGCACAGCAAAAGAAACAGTCAATAAAACCCAAAGACAATCGACAGAATGGGAGAAAATATTTGCAAATGACATATCAGATAAAGAGCTAGTATCCAAAATCTATAAAGAACTTATCCAACTCAACACCCACAGAACAAATGATCCAATCAAGAAATGGGCAGAAGACATGAACAGACATTTTTCCAAAGAAGACATCCAAATGGCAAACACACACATGAAAAAGTGCTCAACATTGCTCGGCATCAGGGAAATCCAAATCAAAACCTCAATGAGATACCACCTCACACCAGTCAGAATGGCTAAAATTAACAAGTCAGGAAATGACAGATGTTGGCAGGGATGCAGGATGCGGAGAAAGGGGAACCCTCCTACACTGTTTGTGGGAATGAAAGCTGGTGCAGCCACTCTGGAAAACAGTATGGAGGTTCCGCAAAAAGTTGAAAATAGAGCTATAGTATGATCCAGAAATTGCACTACTGGGTATTTACCCCAAAGATACAAATATGGAGATCTGAAGGGGTACATGCACCCTGATGTTTATAGCAGCAATGTCCACAATAGCCAAACTGTGGAAAGAGCCAAGAAATCCATTGACAGATGAATGGATATAGAAGATGTGGTATATATATACAATGGAATATTATGCAGCCATCAAAAGGAATGAAATCTTGCCATTTGCAATGATGTAGATGGAACTGGAGGGTATTATGCTGAGTGAAATAAGTCAGTCAGAGAAAGACATGTATCATATGATCTCACTGATATGAGGAATTCTTAATCTCAGGAAACAAACTGAGGGTTTCTGGAATGGTGGGGGTGGAAGGGATGGGGTGGCTGGATGATAGACAGTGGGGAGAGTATGTGCTATCGTGAGTGCTGTGAATTGTGTAAGACTGTTGAATCACAGACCGGTACCTCTGAAACAAATAATACATTATATATATGTTAAAAAAAAAGAAGAAGAAGAAGAAGAAGAAGATAGTAGGAAGGAAAAAATGAAAGGGGGGAATCGGAGGGGGAGATGAACCATGAGAGACTATGGACTCTGAGAAACAAAGTGAGGGTTCTACAGAGGAGGGGGGTGGGGGGATGGGTTGGCTTGGTGATGGGTATTAAGGAGGTTACGTACTGAATGGAGCACTGGGTGTTATACGCAAACAATGAATCATGGAACACTACATCAAAAGCTAATGATGTAATGTATGGTGATTAACATAACACAATAAAAAAATGTAATAAAAAATAAAATAAAATCTTTTGTCCCAGCCTTGACAATTCCAAATTCCTTCTGATATTAGAGCTCAGAATCTTCTTTCCTCACCAATGCCCCACATGGCTTTATTGCAGGCAATGGAAGCAACATACCTTGAGATCTTGGAACTCAGACATATGTACACACACAAAAAAATTAAGAACTCAAACAGTTTGAAATGAAGCGGTCTATGATAGGGCACAAACCTTAGGTTTTGCAACACAACAGAGGCATATTTCCAGCCCTAAGTGTGCAAAAGGCCAATCATTTGGGGTACAGAGCACAGCTAAAACACCTGCCAAAATCAGCTCCGGATGTTCTGCCACTTGGAACAAGTCCTTGGTAGACTACAAAAACAAAATAACCAGAAGACAGGGACACAGCGCTGGAGTCCTTCATCAAAGTCAGACAGTCTTCCTCCCGGGGCTGCATGGCCAGCCTCTGCAGATAGCAGGACAGCCAATGCAGACTCTAAAGCTGCCTCCTTGGAATGATTTGACTCACAAAGCTGACGGCTGTCTTGGGTAGTTTAAAGAACAAGAGAGGTACTTTTTAACAAATCCTCTTGTAATGGTTGAAATCCCAACGTTCATTCGTATCCATTTTGGAAGCTGGCACCCATCGCTTAAGGGACTGGTAATAAGACTGACAATCTGCTACAGTGGAACTCATGCGGGTGTTATTAACTTTAACTGAATTGATCTCAACTAGATCACTGTCAGAGATGATATGGTAACAATCGATTTTTTTTTCCAGCTCCGAGAGCATTATCAGTTGACTTATTTCCATTTCTCCAGTCCTTTTTTTCCCTTTTGCTTGAAGGTTTATGGCAGCATTTGTTTCTTCCTGCTTTCTCATTCCAATTT